>NC_046372.1:2009200-2257329 GCF_011125445.2 Fundulus heteroclitus
CGACTGTAGTTTTCTCTTTGCTGCTTTTGCGAGTTCTGTTAAATCTGGACTGCTGCAATGACAAAAACACAGCTTATAATTTTATGCAAACAACTTACACCCCCCTCCCCTCTCCCCCCGAGTTATACTTACACGTTTCTGCTCCATCAAGACAGCAAGTGAAAAGGGTCAAACATGTCATTTAAATTTAACTCAAAGAGCAAACATTCTGCAGAGCAGTTTTCTGACCGGGGGAAATTTAGAGCATTTATTTGCAGCTCTTTCAAGGACAATTGTGTTATTTGCTACGACTACAGAGAACTTGGGTATGTCAGTGACTACTGTGGGCCTGTTCGCTCTAAAAACTAGATTAAACAGACAGCTGAGAGCGAGTCAGCAGAAGGCAGGAAGAAAAAGCTACAGGCACAAAGAAGCTGCAGACTGCTCTGCATCAATGTCCTTTAAGATGCATGAGTTGACCTTACCTGTCAGCCATCTGGGGGACGATGAAGTGCTCGCCACTTTTATGATCTAAACAGACCAAAGGGAGAGTCGGGGATTTATATGACATAACCGTTTTTAACAATAATTGCAAAAGGAGTCGGTCCATGCACGTTTTGGTGGTTGGATCTTCTTCCCAGAAACCATTAATTAAAGACATCATATAGGTGGTTGATTGATTTTTCTTCTAAAATACAATATATTAGGGTTTCCCCCACCGTAGCTTTACTCGCTCCTCCGCCAGGCTAAGCACCGTTTGTTTATTTTAAATGCCTCGATGTTTGAGAGCAAGATATAATGGTCAGTTAAGTTCCCGTCTGGGAGAAAACCTCCCGGTCCAAATAAGCTAACTGTTGTTAGCATTATTCTTTACTAGTCCATTTTTATCTGTATACATTATACCAGTAATGGTATTAGGTGGAAGGTAGCAATGGTCCACTTTTATCATTACACCGAACAGAATTTATTTACATCCTGCTCTAATTTCCACTATAATCCAAAATAGTTTCAGAAGAAATTGGAGCACAAAATAAGTTCCATAAAAGGAAATACCTCCAAGAATAAGCCACCAAATTCAAACTACCGTATATAATTGACTTTAGTGTCAACAAGATATCCCACAAAATATGGAAGCTTTGAAGTTATAGATTGTAACAGTAGGCCTGTAAATAAAATATTTACCCACTCATTTATATGTTTATCTAGTGTATGCATCTGTGAAAAATTAAAGTAGTTTCTATCAACCACACTAAAACTTTTGCACCTAAAAAAAGAAAAAAAAAAGAAAAAAAAGAAACCACTTCTCTAAACAAAAGAGCCAAACGCACTTGTTCTGCTGAAACTGGATCTGACAAACTCCTGGCTGATCATGTTTATATGCAGCTTGTCCAGTTTTACTTTATGGACATTACAGACAACTACATAGTGGAGTCTTTGTTGGGACATGGTACAGCCAAGTCTTTAATCCATGCAGCTCTCAGCTCCACATGAAGACATGGGCAGCACCATCAAAATCCCGATCAGAACCTGATAGAACAAGCCCGGCACCTCCACATCCTGTGCAGTCTCCACCCTGCTGATACACGGGCATTCACTGCGAAAGAGGGGCAACTTCACACTGAGAAACTCTGTTCAGCTCAGGGTCCTGATCTAGTTCCCAAAGAGGAACAACAATGTTTTGTATATTAAAAAAAATTACCAATCAAAACAAAATCTTTGACTTTAAAAGAAATTAGTTATGTGCATAATCGACAAAGAGATTATATTTAATCGAATTGTTGCTTCTTTTTTTTTTTTACATTTATTTTAAACCCAAAGTGTAAAAATCTCATCCATGATGTTGTAGTTCAGATTAGCAAAATTCCCAATTTTTTGTTTTTTTTCCTGCCTCTGTTTTAGCTGCCTTGAAGAGAAAAACCAAACCAAATGTTTTACTCTGCTCATTTCATTTTCACCACAAACAAGAAAAAAATGTAAGTATTTCTATTGTAATATTTTATATCTTAAAATGAAGACCTAATAGCCCCTTGTTTTGTTTTTTTATTTTATTGCGGACTTCTGACAGGAGAATTTTAGCTGGAAATTGGATTTTCTTGTCTGTGGTGAACACAGTTTTGACAAGACCTCAAGGCACATGGAAAACGGGTCTGAGGGAACTACGGGGAACTTAGAAGGGCCTGAGATACCGGATCAAGTTCATAACTTGAATGTAAAGAACTAACTAAGGTCTGTAGGGTCCATCACCTGTCGGGATGTCTGTGGGCTCTGAATGAGGACACCAGCCATAACTTCACGTTATAACAGTATAAAAGGGGCAGGATGGCTGCCCTTGGCACACTTGTGGATGGTAGTTTGCAGTATCAGAGTATGAGAAATGGGGCAATTGTAATGTAGTAAACTCCCCATTAAACAGAAATATATCACAGTTGGCCTTTGCGTTGGATATCAAAGAAGAAACGCAATTATAAAAGTACTTCTCTGAAAACAAAAAAGGCCTTTAGAGTCACACCAACTTAAAAATAGGAAGCACTTTTATATGTGTATGTGACGCAAGCCTGTCTCTCGCCAAGGCTGTGGACAGAATGCACCGTTTTCTTGACAAAGGGACTTTTTTTTTTTTTTTAACCAGAACATGACTGTGTAGCTGCTTATTGGTGACACAGATAAACAATGGAGTGAGCGCTTTGTTAAGAAGATCATCTGTGGGTGAGCTCCATAGAGGTAGACAGAGGGAGAGGTGAGGATAGATTTGTCCTTAACGACACTAAAAAATCCCTTTGTTAAAAAACACCCATTTTGAAACCATTGGAGTCTTAGATTTTAGAGAATCAAACAACCTGAAGGGCTAGGAGACAGCCTGGTTAATGACATGGCTGCAGATAGCCACACCAGAAGGGCACCGCACTGGAAAACTGAAGCAGACCAAAAAAATGTTGTCTACCAAAATACGGCCAGAATTCTAGATTTTCACAGTTTTTCTCACATGCGGCCTTCGTTTGTCATTGTGGTAAATTACAGACAGGCTGCCTTCCAACTCCTGGGTAGGGTGCCGGTTTGTTAGGTCTCCAAGCCAATGTACTCAGACAACCACTCTCTGGACTTCCTCCTCCTCCTCACAGGGCTAATCACCAAATAACTCATTTTATAAACTCAAATTGGGGCTGCAAAGTTTGCCATCACTACTCTTTTCTAGCACGGCCAATGCGTTGTGCTTTGGTACCTTTTGGTTGCATGCTCAGCTGTCTTGTGCTCGTTTTGTTTCTTAGATATTTGTCGAAATCGTAAAATAAATTAATATAAACTACAGCAAACTACAAGCTTGAATAGACCTGAAGAGGAAAAAAAACAAAAACATCCTTTTGCTCAATAAATCCCTCATTACTAGTTTCTGATCAGAATACCCAGGTACCAAACGTGCACAGACCGTTAACCTTGATCTCCAATTAAGCAAAAATCACAAATAACCCTCTATTACACATCCCTGCCACTGGTTACCTGGTTTTCTGCCACATAAATAAAACGCCAGTCGATCAGTGAGCTCATACTGAATCTCCACCAGCCGGTCGGCCATGTCATAGTGACCAGCTTCTCTGAAAAGCACAACAGTAACAAAAATGATTCAAATGCATGCATCCAGGAATGCCATGAAAAGACCAAAAAAAAAAAGATATAAATAAACTGGTAATAAGTGAGAAGATTCACCTTGCATAGTCAATGGGAGTTTTGCCATTGCTGTCTAGAGCTCCAGGATCAGCCCCATAAACAGCCAGCAGTTCAGCCTGAGATACTTGACCTGCCTTCGCAGCTACATGCAAAGGAGTGTTTCCTTTTTCCTGGAGGAGACGTTTGATTAGCAAAAAAAACAAAACAAAACAACAACACCACGCAGAGTAGGGAAAAAAAAACACAAAAATATACAGAAAAATATATATTTTTTTGTAGAAAACATGAGTCTTACTGGATGAAAAAAATTTGCTTGTGCTCCCAGGGACAGCAGCCTCAAACAAGTCTCAAGATTTGCTGCGCGCACACTGGAGTGAAGTTGCTGAAAAATAATTATTGCTGTGAGCTAAACTAAACATACAAGATAAAGCCTAAAAAAAAACGTAATACTTCAGAATCATCCACTGTTCTTGGCACCTCTGGTAAAGATACTTGCAAAAAACATTTAAATGAATTACAACTTTAGCAACTTCATTGGCTGCAGTTCCTCCTTTACCATCTGTGTGAGGTAAGATAAACTGATCAGACTTCTGTGTCAAAGTTCCTGCTTTTAACCTTTTGGTTATTAATTGCCTCCAGACATTTTGTACCACTACTAACTTTAAGGCCACAATTAAAACCTGTTTTTGTTATAAGGTCATATTTTGAACTTGCCTTTTATGTATTTGATTCTGTTTCTATAATGTTGCTTTTATGTGCAGCACTTTGGTCACCTCGTGTGTTGTAAAGGGCTATATAAATAAAAGCTGATAGATTGATCAATCTGACCCTGCCTTACATGAGTGGCATGTTCTCTCACCTTTCCCCTTTTGATGAGTGGCTACGAAAACAAGGTCTCTGTATCAGGTTAATATTTATACCCCAGAGAAACAGGAAGTCATGGATTACTGAATAGAATCTCATAACACTCTCCTCAACTCTAAAACATAAAGTAAAAATTTAAAAAGGTTTTATTTGCTTTGTAGGAATTAGGAATTACAATAAATGTAGCCCGGGCGATTTTGTTAAAACTGTTTCACATGTGATATTTGTCCCCACTGAATAAACACACTAAAAAAAGGTTTGGTTTTTCAGTGTAAAATCATCTTGCTGCAGTCAAAAATGATTTTGAAGGCTTTAATAGATGCTTTACTATGGCTGCCAGTGGAGTGTGCCGTTTCTCCTTACCTTGCTTAAATCCTTTGCTGTAGAGCTGTCATCGTCACGGCACGGCATACGATGGACAAACGCCAGCATCTGATATTTGGCTCTAATAAACTCTGATTTGTTTGGGCTTTTGAAACACAAACAGAAGATGAATGAGAACACAATTTTTTTTTTTACTATTGTCATTATTACCATCATTAACATCCTGACTTTTCCCCATAAGGGGAAAAAAAAAAAGTAAAAGGCTCATCTTATATTGATACATTTCAATGTTGATCTTTTCATTTTTGCCACAGACAGCATTTTTGCTTTTCTCCTTATTTGCTCAGATCATTTTCACTTCTTTGCCATTTTGTACTTTTAACGTTCTGATCGTTTTGTACCCAACTTTTTGGGGTCCTAAACCACAAGGAGGTCATTTTGTATCCATCTGGACGGCCATGGTTTAAATCGTTTTTTTTCCTTCCTATATTCTACTCATTGTTTATTATGGGGATGCGTCTGTTTGTTTGTTTTGTTAATCAAATGACTTCTTTTTGGATTGCTGATTAATCTATATTCTGTAACAAATTTTCCTTTTAAAAATGAAACCTTCTTGAACTTCTTTTAAACAATAAATTATTTCAGTTTTTGCAATTAACAAAATAATGAAAACAAAGAGTTGCACTAATTATATTATTTGAATTATATGTTTATAGCAGTATCTTCAGCATGACATGAAACAAAACGAGCCTTTCTTAATACAAAATAAAAACAACCTAAATATTCAGAAGGTCAAATATGATGAGACAGAGGTGGAAATAAAAATGAGATTTGGCCTCTGTTCATGCATAAAGAAATCTGAATACTTAATTTTAAAACGTTATAATGGAGAATGGCTACAACGAGATTAAAATATCTTGTGATGACTATTATATTGATAAATATTGTGATGAATAAATGTGTTGTGATGAATGCCTATTTTCTTCTGCCCTCTCTTTCTGTTGTTTCCATCACTCTGGGACCTCTAGCATCTTGAACATGCCATTTGTGTCCGAGGTGGCCATCTGTTGCTATAAGGCTCTGTCCAACTGACCAAATATTACATTAGCATGAAAAATGCATATTCATAACACTTGGAATTTATTAGCCTACAATTACTGCCCTCCAAACAAATCTTTTCAATATGAATATTGCAATGAATTTACAAATTTATATTTACCAATATCTCTTAACTATGTATAATATTTATGAGTCAATCTGATTTAAAATGAGTTAATTTAGACATAGATCTAAATAAATCACGCTTGCTATCAGATAAATGTGTAGATGCGATACCGTAGCTGAATATTGGCACGACTATATCGATTTAGCCTGGTCGGCCAGACTGACTGAGGGGAGCAAGTCAGTCGGGTAAGGCTCCATACGCTCAGGTCTAAAACAGACCGGAACAATCACAGCGCAGGAGGCGGGACTTTACCATGCGCCACTATCAGCGGCAGAATTACCCATAATGCAGCAGCACTTTTCTGTAACCATAACAGTGAAGATACATATGGTGATTTTTGTAGCTTGGTGCCTTGGAAAATTAAGAAAATTAAGAAAGTGAATGTGAGTACGGTCTTGGCTCATCAGGCCAACATCGATTACAAACAGAAATCAGTTTCCTGATATTTATTTTTTCCACCATTTTTTGGCTAGCTTTAACAACACATATGGCACGCATCAAGGGCACAAACTGACAAAAAAATATATAATTGGCATGTACATAGATACAAGGCTCTTAAAATGTGAGATCCAACTAAATATTACATCGAAGCAGTTGTTTGAGCTGAGTGCATCAGCAAAACTCTTTTAGCAAATTGCATAAACAGCTACTGCTGTTTGTGCAATTTGGAGAAACATAGTAAGAACTTGTAAAAAAAGATCCTAAGAAAGAGAAATTCAGAAAAAATGCAAAAGAAAATTATTACTGCAGCAAATTTCTATCAGCAGGATCTATAAGCTGATAGCCAACACTGAAGGGACCCAATCTGTCATACGTCATAATAGTCAAGCGTTTCTAATGATCGGAACCTAAATGAATGGAAATAGGATTCAATACAACGTAAGAAAGAAATACAATTAAATAAAATTGGCAGAGAAATTTGAGGTTTTTATGGACTACAAAATAGAGGAACAGATTGGCAAAGAGGCAAACTGAACCAGAGCCACCATTGCTGTACTTAAAAAAGTGCTTCATTAATAAAGAAAAAAGCAACAAAAAAAATAAATAAATAAAAAATAATAATAAATAAATAAATAAACTTACTGAAGTTTGTCTTGAGGACTGGCTTTACGTTTTCCACTCATCACAACAGATGCAGGGTCCAGAAGGGAGTGCTCCCATATTGAATTTGCACCGTTGTTGTATAACGTTTGCACCATCTAGACGAAATAAAACAATCATAACTGCTTAAACTGTGTCCCATTAAATGAAAAAAAAAAAACAGTGTAACATCAAGGCAGTCCAGGCCCAAACTGCTTGGTCTGCAGAACGTAGCAAACATGGCATCTATTAGTGTTCGCTCTCTGAAGAGGCTCATTAACCTGAAGCTGCGTTGGAGGCCACGGGGAATGCGTCAGGTGACGGACTTGGGAGCTGTGCCTGCCGAGACTTCGATGAACACTGCAGCACTCGTCGCAAATCAGCACCCCTCTGTTCACGGAGGCCCAGCGAGGCTCTGGAAAACAGGAGAGCCCGAGTCAGAGCGCCTGCAGTCATGCTGCACGAGCAACCTTTCAGAAGCAGACTGCTGAAAATCTTTGATCCAAAAAATAAATAAAAATAAGGGGAAAACAGAAAAAAAAGAGATTCAAACCTGCTTATTTTAACAAAGTGCCCATATCAAGCGGTCATAACATTAGAATAACACTGAAAGAGTTCTTTCATTTTGTCAGATCATAAACCCATTTGACTGCAGGATAAAGAGATCCTGAATAAATACAAAAAGCATTTTTTAAAAAAAGATGATTTCATTTATAAAGGTATTGCATCTTCCTTGGTGTCCTTTACCAGAATACAGCGATTGATGTTTGAAGCAACGTGACATATTGGCCATTGATCCCCTTAACAAGCAGGGGCCTCAGTGTTGCGTTCAGGAACGGTGCAGAGCAGCAACAGCCTGGCACCTCCTCCTCATGCAGGCCGTCAGCTTGGCCCCGCGCTGCTGTGGTCTGGCACACCGTTCCTCAGCCAGAACCTGTCACCAGGAGGCCAATGTGGTTGTGTTGGCATCTCTGACGCATACAGCCTGCTGGGTGTTCGACGGGGGTTGAGGTCAGGACCGCAGACGACCCATTTCATCTGCTCCACGCCCAAACTGAGGACGTAGTCTCAGATAAATCCCTCCCCCACCAAATCTGGGTGCCGACACCATTCAGTCTATAAACGGTGCAGACGTGGGATTACAACTTGATGTTACAGAACATCTCTCTGCACTGAGACCGCCTCCTCTGGTGACGAGCCTCCTTTTTGAAGAAGATGTCGGCCCACACCATCACACTGCCTCCACCGAAAGCCGCTCAGCACTGGCAGAGGGGGATGTGGCGAGTTTTACGCAGGTCTAACCCATACAATCAACTCTGCTGTCCAGCCCACAAATGCATTTTCCTCACAAATGCAGGACCATGTAAGGCAAACGTACCCGCTTTTAAAAAGGTGTAAACTTTATTGACAACATGCATCGTTACAGCAAAAAATGATAAACTTGAACAAACACCGACCTCCTAACATTGTGTGCTAAGGGGAGAGTCATTACGCACAGAAGTTATAGATTTCTGTAAACCGTGATGGTGGTGGCTTACAGCCAAAGCAGGAATGTCATGTTAAAGCCATAGTGTGGCATAGCCAGTCACAGGGAGGGCTGCCGCCTTGACAGCTGTCCAGCAGATCGCCATTAACACCCTCTGCAAAAGGTCACGGCTTAAAGAGGTTAGCTGCCCACGGGCTGCTTTATGCAGGCGGAATAATAGAGGTCTGAGCGGAAGGAAAAAAGGTGCACTTGTTGATTTAAGATGAATACAGACGAGCTGAAGGCTGCCATTAAAGTCAAGTCCAGTTTGTTTGTGTAGCAGATTCCAGCAGCAAGACGGTTTAAAGCGCTTTGCGTCATGAAAACATAAAAACATCATAAACACGTTGAGACGGTCACCGGTTGTGAGACCAGTAACAAACATTAAACTTTAGCACGTGAAAACATCCATACACATCCAATATGTTGGTCAGAGTTATTATGGGCTGAGAACAACCCTAAAAAAGTGGATTTTCAGTCTTCATTTAAAGGAACTCGGTGTTTTGGCTGTTTTCAGTTTCCTGGAAGTTTGTTCCAGGTTTGCGGAGCATAGAAGCTGAATGCTGCGTCTCCATGTTTGGTTCTGATTCTGGGTATCGAGGAAACCGAGGCCTACGTCGGACCTCATCGGTGCACTGGGCTGGATCCATCCAGCGCTGCACTGATGCAGTAGTTCGTGCAAAAGGAGCAACAACCAAGTGCATGGATGTAGTTCCCATCAGCCCCACATTTCTGTAGCAATGCGTCTTATAAACTACTGTAACTTTTTCAGGAACTGAGTTTTGGATTTAATTTGCTGAGTGTAATGGAGCCATGTCATTCAAGTTTAATTCAGTTGATGCAATTAAGAATTTGGGTAATATTTGAACTCATTGAGACATGCATGAGTTTTTGTGTTCACAATTTACACCTGCAAAGGTAATCAAAGTAAAAACAAAAACAGATTGTTGCAATAGTTTCATCTGAAGCGCTGAATGCTGAAGCGAGGCCGTGCAGCGTGTCAAAGGTTTGCAGACAGGAAGTGAGGACCAGCAGTTAGAAGTGGAAGCACCCTCTGAAAGAGCAGCTTCCTCTTTGACGGCCGCGTTAAGACAAAAGAGAAACGAGAAACAGCAGCGCGCCGTGTATGAAACTAAGTACAGTTCGTCACCAGATACGTGTGTGAAATGAGTCCGTCTGGAACCCCAAACTGCACCGAGTTCAGATGTACAGAGTTCAGCCCTGCCGCGGGCTAAACGCCGACGCACACGGAGCGTGTGGCTTTGTGAAAGGGGCAGACGAGGAGGACCGTAAAAAAGCAGCAGCTGAGGGGTAGGAGCAACAGCTGCTGGGGTTGCTGGTCGGATTCTGTCTCCTGGGTCCCCCCCCCTCCCCATTTCTCCACTTAACAACCCTCCACAGGGACTTGCTGACATGCCTCCTTCATGCTTTTCTCAACAAGAGCAGCTAAACTTAATGCCACATCCTCTTGAAGCTCTAAAAATATTAACACCCAACAACTGGTACCGGCCATATGTTGGGGCAGCTGCTGAGAAATCCCCCCCACCCCGCCCCGCCCCACCCTGGGTTAACTAATCTGAGTGACAAGATGACGGACGAGCTCCTGCATACTTTGCAAACTTGCTCATTTAGCAATAAAGAAGAAAAAAATAGTTGACATAGGATAAAGCGTTTGTCAATAATAATAATAAAAAAAAAAAAAAAAAAAAAAAAAAAAAAAAAAGGGAAGCTGCATGTGTAATTTTCTTCCAGTAACCCGAACGGTCATCAAACTCTTCGAACAATAAAAAGAACTGTTCTGCAGCAACAGTATGCAGCCAATGCGCTCGGCATCCTGTTTTGCTTCCTGTGCCCGCTGAAAAACATCGCGTCACTTCTTTTTCCTTTAAATGGCACTTGTGAAAAGTATCCGAGACACAATGCAGCCATTATTTGTTCCGCTTTCACAGGCCCATTAGGGCGTGGAAAGCTCCCTCCAAGCTTCTCCCGGCCGGGCCCATAAATTACTTCAACAGGCAGATCTCTGGAAGAAGACGAAGGTATTTGTCTCATACTGGAGAGTCTCGTTGAATAACAATCTTGATTAAAAAAAATACAAAAAAAAAAAAAAAAAAAACAACAACATGGTTTTAATGAACGGTGTTCGTTCAGTTTGCCACAGGGATTAAATGTCACCTTTTAGATAACTGGTCGGCGTCTAGACTGTAGTGAGACATTCAGGTAGGTTTGTTACTATAAGCAAGGCTACTTCCTGTTTTAGTCCCTTGGACGGTGATCATCACACTACTGGCTGAACTGTCCAATCAAAACAGCTTTTTATTCGCTGCTGCAGTTTCCAGAATTCCTTGTGATAACATCTACATACCCAGAAAACCACTTATCTTTATTTATTTAGATCTTTTATTTTATTTTTGTCATTCTTGTTATATAGCCAGTGTTTTATTGTTGAAGCTTGGGTCCAAACAAACTGATTTGCCTAAAGAAGAGGAGAACCTATTAAATGAACCAAATCGTCTGTAAATTACAGGTCAGGTAAATGGTATTTATTCTAACCACTAAAAAGAGCAACGACGTCAGATTAAAAGATACGGTCATTTCAAGGTAATGTCAAAAAACAATGTAAATTAAAGATTTTCTTTGTCATTTTAGATCACAGACAATCAGAGGCTTCAATGTAAACAGAGAGACCAAAAAAAACAAACTTATTTTCAGCTTTTACAAAAGCTGCAGCTGTCTTAGCTGACTTAGCTCTGGGCCTACACGCGTCATCTTGGGATCATTTGAAATTTCCTCCAATGACCGTTCAGACTAAACAGTTTATTCTGACACCCAAGTATCAGAACAAAATTTTGTATCACAGCTGAGATAGCAGTAACTTTAGAAACCTTTTCAAATCTTAGTACCCCTTGATCCCATTGACCTGCCCACTAAACTGTAATCTGATTTATTTCTAGGGAGACAAACTCTGACTGATGAAGAGTGAGAGGCTCAGGCTAGGGATAGCACAGTTACCGCTTTTCATGATTACCATGAAAGTTTTACAGAACAAAATGCACCAAGTGAGAAATATAGCTTTATTTGGACTTCATAACAAGACAAGGAAGCCTTTTTGAAGAAGTAAACGTCATTGCCAAGTGCAGAAGCATCTGCCCCTGGCACCCTAGCAGAATATGCAAAGAAAATGGTACTAATTTCTCATATGTCTTGGAACAAAGGCTCTTTTGCCAAGGTTCTGTTTATACTCAATAATCAGAGCCTAAATGATGCACAGATTTATGCTCTGAGCATACAGACTACACACAGACAGCAGATGGACAACACCAGAACTTGCTGCAAACCTTCAGAATGTATATGCATAAATAAACGGCACTCTAAACTTAAAAAAAGCAGATTTTGAAGATAAACAAAAGAGCTCACAGTCGTCTCTGCTGATACACAATACCTAGAAAGCATTAAATTAAGGTCAGGCCAGTCAAAGTATTTCAAATGTTGAGCTCTAGACCTTGAATGCAGTCAAGATTCCTAATACCACAAAAATAAAAAATAAAATAAAAAACCTGTGGATATATAGGTTGTGTCTGAACTGAAGACTGCACCCATTTAACAAAGGGCAGTTGTCAATTGTTTTAAAATATACAATTACTTAATTCTGCTACAATGACTACAACTAGCAATAATAACATTGTAATGCTTGTTTAACTCTTACTGCTGCAACTTCAGCCTGCAATGAGACGGTTTACATCAAATTAAACACGTGAATAAAACCATGATATCATTAATAATGACTGTAAATGTTGAACAAACTCATGCAGATAAAACGTCCTTAGATCGTCACATCAGTAGCGATGCTGGTGGTGGGGATTCATTTTTATTATCAGTAAGTGTATACATCAACAAATAGACTAAACTGTACCAAAAGTGACTTTTAAATGAAAGGACGCGGTTTTGATTGAAAGGAATCATGGCACAGTTAAAAACATCACAACGCTTGAATTCAAAACTACACTGGAAATGCAATAACGCTATAATAAAAAAATAAGCACAAATCATTAAAAATATCCGTACATATGACATGCGGGAACTATTAAGCAGAAGAAGAAAGCGCCGCGGGGTGCCGGTGGTAATGAAACCCGATGCATTATAATGTATAAAGCAGAAGTGTGCAGATAAATGCCCTTAAAGCCCAGGGCGCCCCTCCCTCACGGTGAACGAGCTTACCTGGGACGCCGCAATCGGCGCACGACTCGGCGTTTCGCAGGCGTTTAGACATCCTTAAATCTGGAGGAAATCCCTTCTACAAGGCGCAGGGCATTAAACCCGTCACCATAATCACTGGTTGCGCTGCAGGAAGACGCCTTCCGCGTTAGCTACACTTAGCTAATATACATTAAAAAAAAAAAAAAAAGAAAAAACAACCACGAGCTGCTGCGTTATTTATCTGCGGCTAGCCGTGGAGTTTGCGTCACAACCATGACAGCGTTAGACGTGAAGATTTAAATGAAGCTTCTCGCCTGCATTGCAGCTGACCGGGCACCCACCTGCCTCGGTAACTAGCCTGTGCCCATTTGTGAGTTTATGCCCCAGTTCTTCTTCTTCGTGTCTTTGTTGGAGCATTGCAAACAACTTGAAGGTGCATACCGCCACCTACTGTACAAGAGTGTGTAGCTCTTCTTCTTCTTCTATAAGTTTTATTGACATTCTGTACTTTAATAATGATAGAATAATTTTTACTATTATCTACTAAGTTCATTGCATGTATTATGTATATACTCTTTACTACTAAGAAGTTTTAAGGTTTTATTAAAGTGTATTCTATATGCCCAATCTCTCATTACTTTAGTTTATTGTTCATTAGGTTTTTTGTGTTAATCATATATTTGCTGGAATATATAGACCAGTGGTTACTATTTCATTTTACTATGTATGTGTATTGATTTACTCTCTCTCTCTTATCGTTGCAGAAAGCCTGCAGAAAGCAGAGAAATATGTTGTGACGATAATAAGTATTTTTCTAAATATGTCTGAAACTGTTATGAACTGTATTCAGCCATCTGGAGTGCTCATGTATAAATGTACTGTGTGGACTGCTTAGTATTATCTCTGTGTTCCTAAGGTCACAGAGTGTTTTTCTTATCCCTACCCCTTGGCTTGACAAATGTAACTAGGGTTTCCCTAATAAAAGCAAGGAGGGGACAGAGTGGCTTCAGAGCGAGTTTGGAGATCTGTATTAAGCATCTCAGCTCCTCTCCTTGCAAGATTTATGAAAACTAACCTCATTGTTGTCTCTCCTTCTTGTGTTGTTAATGAATGTTGTAGGTGTTTGAACCTGACAAATAAAAAAAGAAATATTCAAAAAGCAGCTACTTTTGTGTCTTTTAAATAGTTAACTGTTACTTTAACTATATTATGTGACTCAGGCTTACTTAATATATTAATCATTTGTAATGGTTTTCTTATTGCCCTTCTCATTGCCTCTCTTTTACTTGCGCATTTCTACATTCTACTAAAACATATTCAACACTTTCCATATCCACACAATATGTACAAATGCACCCTGAGGGGTGTATCCCTATAATTTCTAACTCACCAATCCTCAGTCTAGTCATTGATCACACCACATCGTCATGTAATCACCTCCTGTTGTAGTTTAAATAAATGCCTTCCTTTCCCCTCTGTATGCCATCTTTCCTGCCATATTTTAATTATGTTATTTTCTAATAATTACTATAATTTCTATTTTACTTAATGGAATTCAATTTCACTTGCCTTAATTGCTTCTTTGGCCAACCTTCCATTACCCTCATCCCCGTATGTGCCGGAACCAAGGCGAATTGGATATACATTTTTTGTTGATTTATATTATAATGCAACAAACTTTGTTGACTTGCTAAGTGTGTAGCTCTAAATGGTCCACCTACTATATACTAGTTTTAAATTTAGTATTATGTAAAAAAAATAAATAAAAACAATGCGTCATTAATAACCCTAATTTCCTCCATATCCCCGTCTGTCCCTAACATTCCTTTTAAACTCCCTTCTCTCTGTGTTTCCCTAATTACTTTCCCCCTCCTCTCTCTGTCGGTATTTATAGCAGTTCTTCCAGAGTTTCTTTTTCCACACAACCTTCACATATATCATTATTCATTTAATAAAAACTAATTTAAGCATGTATGATCTACTCTTAGTCTAATCAAAATCACGTCTTCCCTTCTGCTTCTTTTTCCATAATTATTACAGATTCTTGAATTCAGTATAGTTTTTGCCCGTTCTCACCTTCATTCCATCTTTTTTGCCAAACTTCTGTCTCTTTCCTTTTTAATTATTGATTTACGTCCTCCTTTCCCAAATCTCCTGTTTATCTCCTTTATCTCCTTCCCCAATGCCTTTTTAGCAGGCTTATCTAATTTCCTCTTACCCCTTCATGAGCTGGTATCCAAAACTGAATGCCTATTCCACACCTTCAAGGACAAGATCTTTTCTGTAGTTACCTTTTGATTGAATACTTTCTATTACTGCTTTTGAATCTGAGCATATCACCACCCTATCCGGTTTAACCTCCTCCACCCATTGCAAACTGCTAGTTATTGCTACCATTTCTGCTGTGTAAAGGTCCGTTAATCTTTTACAGATACGTAATTGAAACTCTGTAATGTATTTACCTGTTCCAACATTTGCCATAAAATTTTTAGAACCCTTTGTATAAGTTTTAAAATAACTATAAAAAATGTGTAATGTATAAACTAGTTGTAAACTGACTTTGTTAAATTTCCTGTCTCTTTTCATTTCAGGTACTTTCATGTCAACTTTTGTTTCTGGAAACAACTATGGTGGCACAGCACCAACTGGTTTATTATTAGAGAATTTCTTATCGTCTAACTCCTACATTTTTGCCCGTTCATTTCATGTCCATCCAAAAATGTTTCTTTTATATTTGGAGTATTCCCAACTGTTTTTTAATATGCTTGTTGCTGGGTTTTCTTGTCCACTACATTGAGGTCTTATCCAGTAAGAAAGTGATATTTTGACTTTGAATTTCCAGAGGAGTCTCTCTAGACTCTACTAAAATAGCATTAATGGGGATGATCTTCGTTGCTGCACTAGATACTCGTAATGCCCTGTATTGTAATATAATTGTAATGTTGATTTTGCCACTGCTCCATAGATCATACATCCATAGTCTAATGCTGATCTCATTAGAGCCCTGTAAATATTCAATAGTGAATGCTTATCAGCCCCACAGCCACGGCTTTCATGAGGTTTATTAATTCCCTGCATTTGGTTTCTAACTGCTTCATATGCGTTTTGCATGTGTTCAAACTATCTAGCCATAATCCTAGATATTTGAATCATGTTCCTCTTTTTAAAGGCTGATCATATAATGTTATTTCTCCTGATTTAAGCTTTCTTTTATTTGTGAAAATCATGTAGCAGGATTTATTTACTGATAATTTGAATCCCCATTCATAATACCATTTTATATTATATTAACTGCTCTCTTTATATTTCCTAAGCAGTACAGGGCTTATTGCACTTCCTTGCGGAGTGTCGTTTTCTCCTTTAAAAACTTTTGAATATTCATCTCAAACTTTAACTCTTATTTTCCTATCTGTAAAGAAACTTGCCATCTTGTACATTCTCCCACCTATTCCTGTCACGATTTGGAATTTGTGTTAGTGTAGTTTTGTACTTTTCTTTACTTTATTAGTTTATCAGTCTGTGTTCACCAAGCATTTAGTTCAGCTCTGTTCACCTGCCAGCAATCTGCCAGCTCACTTCCTCCTGCTCCTCACCACTCGTCTCAAGCAGGATCGCCTTGTGTGATGTACGCTATAGCCTGCCTCACCTTCCACTATTCAACACTCTCAATAAACCTTTCAATCGTAACTCTGTGTCTGGTTGAATATCGGGTTCACCTGCAGTAACCATTACAATTCCCATATTTTCCAAATATCAGTAAACCTTCCCTTCACACTGAGTTGTACAATTTTTCTATGTCAAAAAATAGTGCAATAAACAACTCTCTTACTTTTAGTTATTTTTCTGTATCATTACTAACTCTCACAAGTGCATCCACTACTGACCTACCTGTTCTGAATCCATGCTGATAGATACTGAATAGCTGCCTCTGTTTAATAATGAACACCAATCTATTATTTACTAAAAATTTCTCCATCCATTTACACAAGTGGGTTGTTGTCTGTAATTGTTCTGGTGAGTCTTTCCCTATAGCTTAAAAAATGGGAGTATTGTTACCCTTTTCAATTTATTTGGACCTGTACCTTCTCTCCACATTTTATTTAAAGGTTGTAGCAAAAATTTTAATATTGCTTCAGGAAGCTTTCAAAACATGGCATAATATAGGCCATATATCATCTACTGGAGCAGAGTATCCTGAATCTTTTATTACCGTTTTTTTTTTTTTCATACTTATAGCTTCACCTAATGCTGACAAAGACCTACCTTTTTCTATTAAATATAACTAAATTCTTTGACTTTTTGAAGCCTGTGTGTATTTCTTTGATGTTCCAAATGCCTCACCCAGAACATCTGGCTTATCTTTATTTAACACCACAATTTCCTGACCGCTAACCAGTGCTGGCATTCTAACTTGAATTCTTTTCCTACTCATCTTTTTAAACATTGACCAAACATTTTGTAATTTAATTGCTACTCCCAAGGAAGAGCAGTAATTTCTTCTAATTTTTAATTGTCTTATGAGCCTCTGCCCTTTGCCTCTGATGTTCCTGTTATATATTTCTGTAATGTTTTAAATGCTTTATTTTGCTCTTTAACGACTCTACTGCAATCCTCATTCCATTATGGTACCATCTTTGTATTTCCTTTCATTCTTGCTTTCGGTATACGAAGTTGTCCAGCATTTAATATACGTTCCAGAACCTGCTTAGTGCATTCATCAATATTTCCCCTTTAATGTTACTAAGTAACTTGTCTTTTCAGAAACTGTTTTAAAGTTTTGCCATTTAGCTTTATTAAAGCACCATCTTGTTAATTTGAATTCACCTTGTCTAAATAAATGATCAGTAATAACTGTTTACTATAACTATTTACTTTTTCATTTATGTGATTTGTGTTGCTTTGTATGTTTCAAGAATGCTGTTGTATACATATTTTATTTCATGTTTTTCAGTATGTTTGCTGATGTACTTCTGGAGTATCTGTTGAATAACATTTGCCTATATCCTATCATATTGTTATATGCACGCACAGTCAAAGGACTGACTAAACATGTTATACCCTTGTAACAGTGACTGGGAGAAATAGGATATTACCAACAAAGCATAAATATCCTATCTTATATTAACAACAATATAAATTGTTTTTAGCCTGACTCGTAACTGCAGTCGACTTTTAACTAGCTGTGAACATCATATGGTAAAAAATAATATCAAGCTATTAATATTAAAGATAAACTTACATTAAGTAATGTGTTTTTTTAGGAGGTTATTTATAGTGTTCATCATACTACTGACCCCAGGTACACACCAAACAGCAGGGGTAGCTGTTGTCAAAATTTAGAAGGCCTGTATTTTCTGGACAACAAAAGCTATGGCTTTTCTTTCGCACCCCATAAGGAGCGCGCCTCACTGTTTAATAAGCACTGTTTTAATCCATCCATCCCCATTCAGTATACGGTTTATGCAGACTCTGTATTTGAAGTCTATGTTCTGTCAAAAAAAAAAAAAAAAAAAAAAAAAAGAAGAAGAAGAAAAAAGAAGAAAAAATAAAAAATAAAATCTAAAATAATTACTGGATTAAATTTATAGTAAACATCTGGATTTATGTTTTTGAAAGTGAGCTAAACTGTGTTTAGAACGGTGGACAGCGGAATCTATAAGCGTTTGGAGTAATATGAAACATTTTATATTATTATTATTTTTATTATTATTATTATTATTATTATTATTATTATTATTATTATTATTAACAACTTATATAATACAAAAACTCTCGAAGATGATACGTCAACAAGCAAAAGAAAGACAAAAGTGAAACCTATAATAACAACATAACATAATTAAAAGTGAAAATGGGTAGGGCTAGAGCAATTTCACAATTGTTGTAATTTTGAACACTAAACACAAAATACCAACATGGGAGCGTAACTAGCAAAAAGAGGGAAATGTTTTTATGATTTTTTTTTTTACAGATATGTTAGATTTCTGACGGGATAAGCAGGAGTTGCTGCGCACGCTCTTCCTCTCCCCTGAAACGTCAGCGCTCCGGCGGACGCCCAAACTTCAGTGGGAAAATAAGGACATTATTTATAGTATAAAAACACTCAAGTTATAGTTATATTGTAAAAAAAAAATTAAGCAATATTTGAATCTTTATTTGTGGTTTCAGGGGATATTCATTTATTTACGGCTCAGTTTCCGGAAGCCTGCGCTCGAACCCCCCCGTGCTGACGAACACAGTGGTTCAGTCCAAACTGGAACCGTCTATTATTTTCGGTAAAGACGCTTCGCGGCTGATAAAACGGTTTCTGCGTTACTTCGACGACAGCCGGATATTTCCTGACAATTACACCGACTACAGCTTTAAAGTCGGCTCCTGCTAAGTTGGACCGGGACGGTACAGTCGGTACCGTGAGGGTTTTCTCCCCGGGTAGGACACCCCTGTCGCTGTTGCTAGGCGCCGCCGCTCCTCCTGGCACTTCCTTGTTCGAAAGTTTTATTTGGAGGAAGGCTCGGGGGGCAGAAGTTTGGTCACTGGACTGGGTGTCAGCGGGGGTTAGAGCGCCGGAGCTATGGCGCACATCCAGCTGTGATTAGCGTGTAGCCGTAGCCGCCCGCTTCGTTAATGGACGAACTAACCAGAGGCTCGCAGCAGTGAACGGTCTCCAGAAAGAGGAAGATGTCCGCGGCTAGCATTAGCGAAGACATCCGAGGGAAGTTCCCGCTTCACGCCGCGGTGTGGGAGAATGACTACAGGAAGCTGGAAGAGCAGATCCGACTGCAACAGGTTCGTACGGCACAGCGAGTTGGCTGCTAGCGCCATTGAATGAGAGCAAAGCAGGGGGCTAGCTGCTCGCTCGGTGAGTGTTCAGCCCCGGTGCAGCAGGCCAGAGGTGCTGCAGATGCTCTGCCGCGGCTCACTGAAGTTACCCGGTGGCTGATCGGCTGAATCACAACAGTAACTCACTTAGGATAGGAAGGAACAGCAGGTGCGTCTCCATAAGGCTCCGGCTGAAAGGTGAACCTCTGTCTGGAGTATAGTTCACCGTTCTTGATTTAAAGAGTCAGATGTGTTGCTAATGGCTAAGTGCACACGTTCAACTTCTCCCTTATGCAATCCCAGTGTTTTTTTTTATTTATTTACTCCATCATCCTGTTAACTGACTTCTGCTTTTGTCTTTTTGACTCGAGCATCAATTATCTTTAACATTTAAAGTTTTGCTAATGACTATCTGCACACCTTTCAACTCCTCAAGGAAGCATGTTGCCTGATCCATTCATGCAAATGCACAGCAAGTTACTCTCTGTTCTCTAAAGTGACTGACTACTATCTGTCCTTTTTTTTTTTTTTTTTTTTTTTTTTTTTTTTTGACTGGAACATTTCAATCTTACCAGGTGGTGAGGATGTGTTGTCGGTGCATTCAAGTGTTTGAACATTATTATGTTATGGTTTTATCTGTGTGAGTTCTGAGCCGCTGTCTGACCAGAATGACGCTAAATATTGTTGAATTTAAAAATTAATCTCTCTTATAGGTGTATTACACAAAGAGGGATGTATTTATTGTTGTTCATTTTGACGATAATGGCTTACAGCTTGTGGAAACTTTAAAATTCAGTCTCACACAAGTAGGACGCCACCCACAACCTATTAGTTTTGGTTACAGTTATGGGCCACAAAGTTATGGCCCAGCTGTCATTGCTAAAGGTTAGTGGCTCCCAGAATGATTTACCCAGTGTTTTTGTATTTTTTTTTTTTTTGGGGAAAGTTGAGTGGAAGGAAAAACTGCCGTTTAAAAGAAATAAAAAAAAAAAGTAAAGGGTTAACTTTTGTTCTTGACTGCAGCTGTAGTCAGTAGTTTATTTATACTAAGACACTCCAGTGATGTTTTTAAGAAGCGACTCTTTAAGAAGTGTTGGACTCAATGGTCCAAGATGACAAGAAAAATTTAATTTCAATTGTAAACTAAGGTCCCAGTGTCCGGAGGAAGAGTGGAGAGGTTCACCTTCCCAGTTGCTTGGAGAGTCATTTCGTCTACTGCTGTTGATGCGCTGTGTTTTATCAAGTTCAAACCCAGTTCCCTTCCAGGAAATGTTAGAGCACTGCATTTTCCCCTCTCCTGACAAGCTTTATGGAAATGCAGATTTTATTTAATTTTTTCCCCTAGCAGGACTTTGCACCTGACCTCACCTCTTCTCTTAAAGTGCCACAACCTGCTTTAATGAGCATGGTATCGCTGTTCTGAGTTGGCCAGTAAAGTGGCCTGATCTAAACCTCATACAGAATTGATTTAGTATTGCCAAGAAGACGACGAGATACACCAGAGCCAGAATCCAGACATGCTGAAGCAAGCAGGGCTTCCTAAACACCTCAGCAGAGCCTCCATGCCAAACGTCACCGTTAGCGGTTAATGCAAAATATGCATGCGACGTAAAGTAGCTGCACACACTTTTCAACGTGGCAACATTTCTATATTAAAATTCTTTTTCTTTTTTTTGTTCTTATGTAATATTAAACATTTCTAAATAACTGCACTTTAGGTTTTTGCTACAATTGTCCAACTTAACAGAAATAAAAAGTTGAAATGTATTGCTCTATATTCTGTTTAGTATCCAGGCTTTTTTTCTTTTTTGAATCGAATTTCTGAAATGAACTTTTCTAAGATATTTATTGAGATGCACCGTATTGCAGTCGTGACGTTGTTTTTCCATGTTTTTCTTTTGTTTTACGTGTTGTTTTACAGTGACATTTTGATCCCAGGACTAGCAAAAATAAAAAAGAAGAAGGCCATGTTTGCCAGCTGATACCAGGCAGCTTCTCAAGGACAGCTTAGAAGAAAGCTGGCAGCTTAATCTCCATCGTTGTCAAAACATTAAATACAAAAGAGAACTTTTTTGTTTTGTTACTAGTCAAACAAACCAAGAGTCTGTAAAGAGAAAAATGTGTGAAAAAAATGTAGTTCATTGACATGAGGATTGTTTCTACTTGATTATGTCCAGTCAAAAAAAGGCTTATAGTATCAATATCTTTTTTTATTATCTTTTAATTAATGATAAAGGAAATAGGTTTAATCCAGAAGCGGTTTATTACACTTGAATCTAAATTTCTTGATAAATATTTAAAGGTGATGACATCAAGGTTTTTTTTTTTTGTTTGTTTGTTTTTTTAACTTTTTACTTTCCTTGCGTTATACTGTTTGTTTTGAAGCTGGACTTCTCTTTTATTTTACCATTAAAGGGGCAAATGACAAAGACAAGATGCTGACAAGACTTCAGAAATATGAGATTTTAGGAAAAAGGTGATTAAAAGATGAGTCCAGCCAAAAGCCTACATGTCATATAGTAGGATAAAGAGAGCACTGATAATGATTTTGTGCACACGTGCGTCTGATTCATAAAGAAAATCTAACAATCATATTATATTGTAGTATAGAAGTATAATTTGTTTTTTCTGTATGGTGCCCACTTCATCTCACAATCTCAAAAGGCTAAAAACAGGCAAGCAAAAATATTATTATTAATAATAGTAATAATAATATAATAATAATAATAATTTTAAATAAAACTTAAAGATAAAATGTAACACTATTGCTCCTTCATAACTAATACGATTAATATTAATTTTAGAATTATAAATGTTATTAACAATAATAGTAACAACGCTTTGAGCAATCAGCACTGTAGTGGAGATGGCCAGAAATTATTTAGTATGATTATATTTGTTTACAGAAATATATAAAAAAATCTGTAAATTAGAAAATTCAATATGGTAAGAATTCAATAAATTAAAAGTTAATTTATTTCAGTAACTCAACTCATTAAGTGAAACACGTTATGCACATACAGACCGATGAAGCCATTGTTTCTGTTTAATTATAATGCTTTTCTACGTATAACTGATGAAAACGCGACGTGAAATTTCATAGAATAGTGAATCAGACCAGTAAAAAAAAAAATTATGATACAGAAATATGGGCTCAATGAAAAGTTTGTATAATACCTCCTTTTTAAAGGTTATTTTCAAAATGCTACAAATGAGGCTCGTCGGAGCGCATGCTCTACTTGGTGAAAATGATTGTTTATATTCGTCTTTTAATGAAGCCGCTGCTACCGAGGCTGTCTGGAGGCTGGGAGTCGATGTAGGACCGTCGTTTCACAGAAGGACTTTAGCACTACCAACCAGTTATTACACGTCAATTATGTAGTGACTCGTATAAAAACAAATGTATTGCTTGTGTAACGGGTGCACATCCGTATAATTATCAGCCAGCGCCTGAATTAAAGGGTGTCACTCAGTTACATGTGGCCTGCTGGGTATTGCGCTGCAGACTTGTGACGTTTACTGTGTGCGTTTGTGTTTTCTCAGAATGACATCGAGGCCGTTGACCCCAGGGGCCGGACCCCGCTGCACCTGGCCGTGTCGCTGGGACACCTGGAGTTGGTGAGAGTCCTCCTGAGACACGGCGCCTCGGTGACTAAAGAAAATGCCAACGACTGGACAGGTTAGCCCGCTAAATCCAAACCAAAAAAAAACTGCGTCATTTCTCGGACGTGGGCTTTTCACCTCAGCTTCTTGGGTGTTTTTCCTCTTCTAAGTCCCCCGCTCGTCTGCCGCTAATGGGCTTTCTTGTAGATGCTGAACTCATTCCCGCAGTTACTGTAAAACAGTCCGCCATCAGCATTGCCGAGGTTTTCTCTAATGGAGAGCTGCGGTGGCGGCGGGACAGGTGCTGAGACTTTTAACACGCCTTGTGGTTTGCATGCAGTGCTGCAGGAAGCCGTCAGCACCGGAGACCCGGAGATGGTTCAGTTAGTGCTTCAGCGCAGAGACTACCTCAAAGCCTCCACTGCTCTGGGAGGAGTGCCTGAGCTGCTGTTGAAGATCAAGGAGGTTTGTCTTTGTGTTTTTTTTTTTGTTTTTTTTTTCTACATCTAGAAACATAGAGAATAAAAATTACCACGCTTTAATTTCTCCCCAGTCTCCAGACTTCTACATGGAAATGAAGTGGGAATTCACCAGCTGGAGTAAGTGTTTTTTTTGTTTGTTTTTTAATCAGTTAGCCAAATTTTCCCAGATGCTCGGGCAGCCGTAGCTCTTTGCATACAGCTTTGATCAGGTCAGGCAGGCTCAACGACATGCCTGCCTCTGCCGTGTCTGTTTATCTAACAGCGACGTTCTTCCCGCTGTCTGTGTCGCCGCTGCACAGTCCCTCTTCTGTCGCGGATTTGCCCGAGCGACGTTTGTCGCATCTGGAAGAGCGGCGCCTCCCTGCGAGTGGACGCCACCCTCCTGGGCTTCGACAACATGACGTGGATCCGAGGCCGCCGCAGCTACATCTTCAAGGGAGACGGTGTGTGTGTGTTTTTTTTTTTTTTTTTTTTAAAAAGTCCTTCGTTTTGAAATGTGCCCCCGTTCGTTACGCGTTACAAACAATCCGTGTCTTTCCACAGATGCCCACGCCGAGCTGATGGAGGTGAACCACGACGACGGCGTGGTCGACACGGAGCGCTTCAACATATCCCAGGAAATGGAGGAGGTCACGTTGGAGTCCATGCAGCCAGCGGAACAGGAAGTTGCCAAAAGGTTGACGACCCCTATTGTCAACACCTACCTGGACACAAAGGACATTGCCTTTGAAAGGTAAGCAGGTTTTGTTTCTTTGTGGCTGTTGTCACTCACAACACAAATTAATCTGATGGGATTTTTTTAATCATCCCAGTTTAATTGTCAACCCCAAACCAGGGCTGATCTTAGCCCACCCTAATGCTAACAATTTCTAGTATCTCCGTAGCATTTAACTGTCTAATCTATGTGGGAAACGACCCGAATGAGTCGATGTGTCGGATCCTTATCCTATGATGGGAAAGGAGTTCAGTTTTGTCAGACAAAAGCTGCCAACAGAGCCTTGCTAAACTATTCGTGCTCTCTAAGCTTTTCCACGTTTTGTCACATTACAACCACAAACATCCTGATAAACCCCCACAGCATGATGCTGCCACCACCGTATGGCCAAAGTCGCTTGTATGTGGGCCAGAGAGATTGATTTTGGTCTCATCTGACCAGAGCATCTTCGCCCATGTTTCCTCTGTCAGCTACAGGGCTCTTAGCCAACAAGACTTCCCGTGCTTTATCTGTCAGCAGTGCTTTTATTCTTACAACTCATCCGTAAGCCTAGATATGTGGAGTGCATGACTAATAGTTATCCCACCTGAGCTGTGAGTTTCTGATGCTCCTCCAGAGCCACAGTGGGGCCTCCTGGCTGCTTCCCTGCTTGATGCTCTGCTCACCAGACCTGTCCGTTTCAGGGGCCCACATCTCAGCAGGGTTGCATCTGTGTCCTAGATGCTGTAACATGAGCTGTTTTATCGCCTAGCCACAACTTTATCCCTGGGTCTTCATGACTTAGTTTATTTTCTGATGCTCTTAGGCAAACCTTTACAGAACTGGATTTATACTGAGGTCTCATATGTGGGTGGACTCCATCTACCGATTACATGACTGTGTGTGGCACTGGATTTTGTTTCGAGGTAGCAGAGTAAAGATTGAAAAAAAACTTTCTGCTATTTTTAATCAGGCAGTATTTTTGTGTTTGTCCACCACATGATATTCCAGGAGAAACACGTTGAAGTGTTCAGTTGCTATGTGGCAGAAATGCAGAAAGCATCCAGGGGTTAGACATGATGAAGGCGCTGCACCATCACAACCTTTTATTAGTTTGTCAGCGTCTGAGAAAGGTCGTTCTAAGATGACATGAATATTATCCGTGATGTTTCCTTATTTTCTCAAATTGCTTCCCCCCCCCCCCCCCCCCCCCCCATCCGATAGATGTAAATCTGGAATTTTGGGCTGGAGAACTGACAAGACCGAAGTCATCAATGGATTTGAATCAAAGGTTTGAAAATGAAATTTCCCCAAGCACCTGCGCTGCTGGAATACCGACGGCATTCAGTTCACGTTCGTTCTTTTTTCCTTCAGGTTTTCAGCGTGAACAACGTAAACGTGGTCATCAGGACGAGGACGGAGCATTTGACAGATGAGGAGAAAGCCAGGATCAAAAGTAGGCCGACAGCGTTTCCTGTACGTCGTCTTTGTTCCCCCAGACTCATAAACTGACACATCACTTCTCTATCCGAAGGTGAAAGGAATGTTTTAGAGTCTTTGCTGGGGACCGTGGAGCAGCACATTAGTGCCCAGGGGGTAAGATGTGCATTTCAACATCCATTCATAATCAACCCATTTGCTTCGCCCACAGTTAATGGCTCATTTTAGAACGGTTGCTTCGATTTGCAGAACTTAACTCTGGAGTTTGCCACAGCCACAAACCCCACCGCAATCACTCCAGAGGAATATTTTAATCCCGACTTCGACCTGGGTAACAGAGACATCGGCCGTCCCATTGAACTGACTATTCGAACACAGAAGTAAAATAAAGTTTCTGTTTTTAGTTTTTTTTTTTTTTCTTTGGTTTGTGCCTTCTTCATCAGTTAGGGAGCATCATTCGATGAATGCCTTCTGTAATATTGATCCAAATAGGTTCAAAGGAACACTGTGGATGAGCGAGGAGCATCCTCTGTCTCTGGTGGAGCAGGTGACCCCCATCATTGACCTCATGGCTCGAACCAGTTCCCATTTTGCACGATTAAGAGACTTTGTAGCCCTTAAGTTTCCCCCCGGATTTCCAGTTAAAATAGGTACAAGTCAATGCCTGTGAATTTTATTTGTTTTTTTTTCTACTAAATAAGATTTTAATTTTTAAAGAGACACCACGTTTCTTTGTTTTTCTTCTTCTTCTTCTTCTCAGAGATTCCCCTTTTTCATGTGCTGAATGCCAGGATTACATTTGGTAATGTGAACAAATGTCGCACCGAAGAGGAGGCAGCAGCCACGCCAACGTCCTCAGAAGGAGAGCGAAGAAGCCACAGGTAGCGACGCGTCCAGAACATATCATAAAAAACAAACTCCATGTGTCTACATCCTGAGCATCTTGTCCCCCCTCCCCCCCCTCCCAACAGCACAAACTCCGTTTCAAGTATGTCCCTCGGTGTTCGAGGTGCCTCCGACTTACCAGCGCAGAGGGGCCAGCCGCCACGCGCCCATGTCCAACAACGACGACGAGCTTCTGCAGTACGCCATCCATCAGAGCCTGCTCGACTCGCAGAGAGGCTCCGGCCAGGTCACAGCACTCCTGGGCTCTACTGCACAGAAAAACTAGTTCCTCATATTTTCCGGTTATTATTTATTTATTATTTTTTCAAACGTTTCTGTTATCCTCCTTTCTCTTTTTTTGTGTGCTTGTAGGAGGAGAGCTGGGATGACGCTAATGGAGAATTTCCCCAAGCAGTGACTGGCAGCCAGAGTGATCGGTAGGTCCAGAAAAAAAACATCGCCTTTCAAAAGCATGCGTGCATTGTTTTTAGAAAAAAAGTAGGGCTGTGTTAAGAAAATCAGTTATCTAATTCTGAATCGACTCTCATATTAATTTCTAAAGATCGATTCGTATAACCTTAAATCGATTTAAAACAATATATATATATATATATTAGGGCTGGGCAACGATTAAAATATTTAATCGCGATTAATCGCACTGATTAATCGCGATTAATCGCATTGTATTTACAAACTCCAAAAATGAATTCAAAAGTAGTGTAAAGAGCACTTTTATTTTAATGTTCTGCTGCCATATGAACAAAAGTGTTGTAACATTTGTAGCACTTATCAGTAACACATATTTAGTGTAAAGCTCAACTTAAACATGTAAAACAAAAAATAGCAATAATAATAAATTAAAGCTTATTGCCACTGACAGGGAATTCTCTTTATGGGGAAAAAATCTACCAAAAACAGGCAATTTCTGAGGTAACCGCAAGGAGCAGCATTATCATTTTATGTTCAATACCAAAGTTTAACTTGGCAGTGGTTCCAACTAACTTGTTTCTGTCATATTCCATGCTGGAAGAACTTTAAACTGAAATGCTTGCTAACTCGATATGCTTGCGTTTATTTGACGTTGACACGCGTTTTTTTGTTGTTGCTTTCTCGCGTGCATATAGTGAATAGCAGGGGGAAAACAGGCAAAAATACATGGATACTTTGAAACGAGAAGCGACTTCACCGACGGCGTCTAAGCAGACCCCCCCCCCGCTCCGCTCCGCACAAAACTTGTTCCGGCCGCCAACTCACCGCCTCGCCTCGCCTAAAGCCGGGCGTACACTGTACGAGTTTTTCAGTCGTGGTACTTATATACATCTCAAACTGTGCGGCGGAACCGCGGGGTTTAAAAGTTCACCGCTCACGATCTGTGTGGCGCGACGCTCGGACGAGACTGGACTGCTCACACTGTACGTCGTGTCCCCTCTGGGACCGCTCACTGTGGTGGCAGAGGCAGGCGAGCGACGGTAGGTGACAGGGACCCAGAGCAGGGTTTCGAGCCCAGCTCTGGCGAGGCCCGCAGGAGGCACCGGGCGTCGGGGGAACGCACCGGCGGCCGCGCGGCACGGCAGGTCGCCCACCCACCCCCCCCCTGCCGCCGAAACAGGCGGCGGACCGCGGAGGAGTGCCGAAACAGGGGGCCAGCGCGGACCGCGCAGGAGTGCTGAAACAGGCGGCGGACCGCGGAGGAGTGCCGAAACAGGCAGCCAGCGCGTTGCCGCCCTCCCCAATGCCCCCGCGAGCGGGCCGGGCGGAGGTCGCTTCAGGGACGCCCGCTTCCCTCCCTCCGCTGGCGGGGACGTAGAGGAGGGGAGGGCGCCCCCTCGTAGCTCTGCTTGAACAGCAGGATGCGCTCACAAAAACCTCACGACAGCCGACTGAATTTCAAACATGTTTGATTTTCACGATCGTCCGATTCCTGATCGGGAGGTAGTCGTGAGAAGCCAGTCCCCCCTCCTCCCCCCGTCTACGATCAAGCTGAAATTCAGCCCGATTCAAAAAATGCTCGCACGACTGAAGAATCGGCCCGAAAAGGGGAAAAACTCGTACAGTGTACGCCCGGCTTAAGCTCGCTCGCGGTACCTGCGGGAAACACCGCCTTCCGCATGTCAGCTGTGTTTTTTTCCGGCCAGCACCTTTCTTCCTCTTTGAATCTGAGGCTGGGCTGACAGCGAGGTTATTGGCGCATTATCGCCACCTACTGTTCTGATTCAAACCCCTACACCGCAGCAACAGACCTTCACAAAATAAAAGCATGTGACCAACATGCGTTAACGCGCGTTAAAGAAAATATCGCCGTTAATAGTCTAATGAGTTAACGCGAAATTAACGCGTTAACTTGCCCAGCCCTAATATATATATATATATATATATATATATATATATATATATATATATATATATATATATATATATATATATATATATAATAATTTTCCACTGTGAACGTATGTCCGGCTCACACTCCACTCCGGGAGATGAATTTTAATGTCATATTTTTTTTTTTAAATGCACCAGGTTAGTGTCCCTTTGGGATTAAGAAAGTATTTTTTAATAGAATAGAAATAGCAGCTGTAGATGTCTCTGGTGTCTGTTTTCTACCCTGGATCTGGTTGGGTTTTCTGGCCCTTAGCGTGTTTGTGGAAGCCAGTTGTCTCAACATTGAGGGAGTAGGTTTGGTCCTTACAGCCGCCACTAACCATCATTACTTTGTTAATTTGCCGTCATAATGCTAATATCAATATGTTGCATGACTACATGGTCATGTAATTTAGGTAACAGCTAAAAAAAAAATGTAATGCCAGCAATCCAATGTAAGATCGAACCAAATCTATGCTAAATCTTGAGAATCTGAATCTTCTTGAAATTTGAATCGACGCCCAGCCCTACAAATAAAGGTTGGAAAACTGTGGCATGCATTTGCATTCAGCCGCCTCTGCTCTGGTACCCCTAAATAAAATCCAGCGGTGTTGCAACGTGAGTAATGTAATCTCCGCTGTTCTGTGAAGGCATCAGAGGGTAGAGATGAATAATGAACAAAAGAGCGCTGTGGAGAAGTTTAAAGCAGAGTATGGGTATTAAAAAAACTGTAGAGACTTTGTACATATCACAGAGCACTAGTCAACCCATCGTCTGAAAATGGTTGGAAATCCACCAGACATAAAGGGACACGGCAAACGTGTGGGGAAAAATGTGCTTTGGTTAGATCAGACCAAAAGTGAGTTTTTGGGTCTACAAGCAAAATGCTGTCTGTGGCAAAAACTAGCGCTGCGCTTCACTCCGAGCACACCGTCCCCCATGGGGAAACACGGTGGTGGGAGTATAATGCTGGGTGGATGGTAGCAAGGAAGATCTGATGGGAAGATAAATGGAGCATAAGAAAACCTGTTAGTGCTGCAAGATTATTTGTTTTTACTAAGAAAATGACAAACTTTCAGGCACTACATGCTTAAAGATGGAAGAGATGTACAGTGAAGACTTTTTTTTGTCCTTAACTGCAACAAAGGGTGGCTCTACAAAACATTCACTCAAATCTATCCCTTTAAATGTGTGTAAACCCCCCCCCCCCCCCCCCCCCCCCCCCCAAAAAAAAACATTTCTGCATTCCCTTCCACTTAATTAGGCTTTACTTTGTCTCATTAAAACCTGGATAAGTTCCAGAGTTGAAGGGACGGGGTTTTACTCAGCAAGCTTTTGCTCTTTTTGCACGCTTCTCTATCTTCACGGTCAGCTGTGAATAGACGCCCCTGTCACCCACGTGGTGGGCGTCGACCAAAGCAGCAGCAGCTCTGTGACGGATCTCACGTCAGTTTCTTTCACTGTCGTTCCAGAAGTGTCCCGGAGGGGGTGCTGGTGGAGTTTGGAGACGGCGTCAGCCCCGCCACCCCTCCGTCCGCTTCCAGCACCGACTCGGAGCTCCGCCTGGCCATGGAGCTCTCTGCTCGAGCTCAAGAGGAGGAGGAGAGGATGAGGAAGCAGGAGGAGGAGGAGCTGGAGCGCATTTTGCAGCTGTCGCTCACTGAGAAGTGAAAAGGAGGGAATTTTAAAGCGACTTTCCTGGAACCAGAAGCAACCACCACACCTCAGATGTTTTTCCTTCCTAACCTCTCTCTCTCTCTAAATCCACCTATGCAACCACTGATTTTCATTTTTACTGTAACGGACTTGGCCGCCTACGGCCAACAAAAATCTCCCTTATTTTCCAAAACATATTTTTGATAAGAACGTACATTTGCCTATATTCCTGTGTGGGCGTCTGCTCACGTCTCGCTTGATTCAGACTGTTGAGGTCATCCGGAGTTTATTTTATTAAATTGTTTTCAGCTTCAGACTCACAGCAGCTCTCACAGGTATTATTTGTGTTATTTAGTTCAGAATAGGGATAGTAAGATTCTTGAGGTAGCTTCAAATGGTTTTTGGCGTTCAGATGTCACACTTTTAAGTCACAAAAATCTTTTTTTTTCTTTTTCATTTCTCAACATGTAATTGCTGACTTTTATTTTGAAAGCTTCGCACATCCGATGGCTTCGAGCGCTGCAGACTTAAAGCTGCACGTTTTTAGTATTATTGCAAAGTCTTCCCACAACGTCACCATTTACTAAAATCTTGGGCTCATCAAACAAGAAAAATCTCAGGGTTCCAACTTTATGGGCTTTTTTTTTTTAGGGTGTGGATTTATTTATGAGTTTCAGAGCTATTGTATCCTGGGAAATGCTTATGATGCAAAAAGGTACTACTCGTGCATATTACGCTATGCTAAAACACGAAAGAATGGTGGGTTTATAGAGCCATTCCTGAATGCTTTTTGACTTAATTGTGAATGTACAGGCCTGCAGGTGGTTTTAAACAGAAGCACGTTGCCAAAGGAGATGTTTTTTTGGTTTTTTTTAAAACTGAACCACATGGTGACAAATCGGTGCTGCAGCCAGGCCCAAACTTCACTTGAGGTAATATAAAAAAAACAAAAAACTTATTTTTGTAACCTGTCACTGAGCAGCTTCACCTCTCTTCAAATAAAAAGAAGAAAAAACAACAAATGCCGTAGCAGAGACCGGTCTTACCTGTGAGTCGAGCTGTCGGACGCCACTGTAGCAGAGTTTACCTTCTCCAGCCACGAACAGCCGAAGACGTCACACGACGACTCCAGCATGATTAGCCGTAGCAGCGGCAGCATGTGCCAAGGATCGCTTTGCTGGGAAAAAATTGCCTGTGAGGTCAAGGTGCCACTAAGACTCAAAATTTCTGTTTAAACGTTTGTTTTTTAGGATTCCTCTTTAAACTCTGATGAAAACGCTTCATTTGTACCAGAGTAACACAAATTAACCACTATAGTTGATTTCACTGACAGCCAACTACTTTTTAAATTAATTTTTTTTTATATATAAAGGTGCCCATTGTTGCTATGGCTCCATTAGGAGTTTGAACTCAACAACTGGCTGTAATGGATCAGCTGCCAAACCAGTGAGCATTCAACTTTGTGAAGGCTAGCTAAAGTTAATATAATGCAGATCTTTGCGATGCAACGTTTGAGTAAAGCTGTTTTTTTGTGTTTTTTTTTTTTTTAATGGTTAAAAAAAAAAGAGAGAATGTCTAAAAATGTTCTAAAATAAAAGCACTTTATTTCCATGAGGACTAAACATGTTGTTCAAGTGTGTTCTTTCCCAAGTTAGCTGCTTTAAAACAGACTATTTATTTTTTCTCCATGAGGTTCTGTCTTACAAAATGCTCAGTCTAAATCTGATCAGTGGTGTAAAGTACAGATCCTTGCAGCAATATTCCCTTGAGCACTTTCACATTAAGTCTCTCTACTACAACAGATTTTAGGCAATTTGACGTGAAAGCCCAGGACAGTGTGACGTGGATTTGAATTCAGTAATCTTTTTTTAATACATCCCAAAATCAAATTCAGTGCAGTGAAGTGCCCTCAGAAGTCCCCTAACTAGTAAGCAGAGTCCACTTGTTTGTAACTTAGTATAAATCCAGATGTTCTGTGAGAGACTGACAGGTTTGTTGGAGAACGTCTGACAACAAACTGCATCATGAAGCCTGGGAGAGACATCTGTGGAGAACCTTAGTTAATGAGGCAATATCTCAGGCCTGGCGAAGAGACCGTTGGTCTTAGATGCAAAAGATTTGCCCGTGATAACACTGGTGGAGATGCAGACATCCACAGCTCAGGTGGGAGAACTATAATTGTGCATTCCACAGATCTGGCCTTTATAGCAGAGTGGCAAGAACTGAACATCTTGGAGCGGTACCAAGGACCCTAAACATACAACTAGAACTAAAGTTCTATGGTTTATATCTGGGATCTTCCAACTCCAGTCCTGTAGAGCTGCTATCCTGCAACTTCTAGATGCTTCCCCGCTCCAACGCAACTGGGTGAAATGAACGACTCCTTACCAGGCCTGTGAATGACAGTATGCTGATTCAGGAGTGTTGGAGCAGGGATGCATGTACAGAGTGCAGGATAGTAGCTCTGGAGGACAGGAACTGGCACGCCTGGTTTAGCCCAGTCAACATCCAGACCTAAATATAATTGAAAATCTAAGGCTAAACCTTGTAAGCTGGTGTTCACAGATGCTCTCCATCTTTAAAAAAAGATGAAGTTTCAAACCTGCAGAAAAATGCCCCAACACAGTTGAATATAAAGTGTGCTGCTAGACAGTTTTAAGAGTATTATGATTTTCCCTTCGTAGTTATAAAGACTACTTTGTATCACGTAACATCCCAGTAAAGCTCATTTACGTTGGTGGTCATAGTGTGAAAAAATGTGGGCAAGTTTCAAAGTTTTAAAAGCCACAAATTAGTGTAGATATTTGGAAAGATGGTTAAAGCAATGACTGTTCTGAAGGTTTTTCCTCCAACATTTATTTTCTCAGTGCACAGTCTCACAAGATCCGCTACATGTGATTTTTACAGTTTAATAAGTAATGAAAACATTTCCGCATGGTGCGCCACGGAGAATCGGCTCAAAAATCAAAGGGCATCAACTATTTGCAGAACCTTCTCGGCTCTGTCGTGGCAAATTAAAGAAAAAGAAAGCGATCTAACTATAAATCAATGTGAAAACATGTAATTCTCTGATTTTCAGATATGTTTTTTTGTGTGGGAGTTTATAGGATCATATTTTAAGCTTTAAATAACTGGATAACGGATAAAGTCTGGAAAATATTGTTCTATACCTCTTCAGAACTCGGGGAATAGCTTAAAAAATAAATAAATAAATCCACACTTTTCTAGACTTTTATTCATGAACCAAATTAAGAACTTTAGTGGAAGGAAAATGCAACCCGTTCCATTCACAGTTGCCAATCAACCCAGTTGTCATAATGTCCATTCAGGGTTGAGATGACCTTTATTCTAACTAGTCCCATAAACACATATTCCAATCCAATTTCTTTGAATGCACAAAGTAACAAAGGCTTTTATTAGCAAACGGATGACAGAAGCCCTTATCAGGTCAAAGTTAGGGTGGTACTAAGGTGTTGCAAAATGATGGTTTTAAAACCTACTCCTATGGTTCTGACACCTCTTAATAAGACACCAGAGAAAAAAAGTATTAGAGTGAGATTTTCTCATGCTGTGTGAAGCATGCCCCTCCCCCACGTGTTGCTGTGCTATGCCGGTCAGCTGGCGAGAAGAAGGCTCTCTAAGGTTTCCCCTTGCTTACAACAAAGACAAATTTGGCTGTTTGGAAATGATTCCTGACTGTCATGGTGCGCTATTCCGGGTAAACTAGCTGAATGGTGAATGTTTTGTGCCACCAAGCCTCAAAAATGCCACTGAATAAAGTATATTCTCTCAATATGAACGTAATAAATGAACATAAATAAATCCCAAAATGTTATTATAGCTGTAACAGACAATATGTTACATCGTGTGTTTGTTCAGCAGCAGGAGAGGCTCTCACTGAGGCCCATGCCTGGTTAGTGTTTTTGAGAGCCGACCACAGTTTTCTCAATAGGACTGACATCTGGAGAGTTCTTTGACCACCAGTCCAAATCTTCAACATCATAAATTGTGAGCCACTTTGTTGTTACTTCTTCCGTGTGGCACGGTGCTCTGTCGTGCTAAAATACACTGATCATCATCACCAAAGTGTGCCTGCATTGTTGAAGACGCTGCTCCTAGAGGACGTGTTTATACCAGTCTTCATTCATGGAGGTCCCTTGGCAGAACAGGGAGTGGTGCCCACTCCTTTGAATGAGAAGCAACCCCACACATGGATAGTATCAGGATCTGTCATGGCTGGCAACATATGTAACTCAAGGCAACGCTCCCCTTTTCCTCTCTGGACAATTAATACTCCAGATACTGTACACCTGATGAGTACATCAGAGAAAGCAGCTCAGCACCAGTCCAGTGCTGTCCACTCTGCACTTCCTGCAGTAATCCGGTCTGTCCTTCATGGTTTCCTTGCATAAAATATCCTCCTTTGCAGCCAAACATGCCTCAAGGCCTTTCCCCAACGGTCTGCGGCTCATAGTCCGTGCAAAGGTGTCCATTCACACCTGCTGCCAATTTTGAGGAAGCTCTGCGCTGGTGGCACCACCAACCTGTAGGGCACTCTGAAGGAGAAGACCGCCCTGACCCTCGGTTGATAATCTTGGATGTTCTGAAGCTTTCTCTACGGCAGTAGAGCCTGTCCACTTGAACGTCTTGATAGCGTGGAAAACTATTCTTTCAGGTGCAACATTCTTGGCAGCAATTTCCTTGCATGTGAGCCCGTGTTGTTGCAGAGCGACAAGGCTTCCCGCATTCCTCAGAAGTAACCATCATTAAAACTGGCAGATACTGATCTTGGGTACATAAACTTTCCTCTTTATCACAATCTGCAAATGAGTGCATGTGGTGGATTCTTTTTAGCTGTTCGGTCGCGGCATGTTTTGCCAAGGCCGCGTTTTGGCCGCAAGGTGTCGCTGCTGATTGTTGCCCGGCTCTGCTGCCCCCTGCTGGTCTCTACTCGCAATGCGGTTTCTGTCGGTAGATTTTCGGTCCGGTTTCAGCGACGAACCAGAGGTTTGTAGACACAAACAGCCATGATGATCATCAGCAGCAGCAGAACAGCGAGGACGCTCCCCAACGTGACTGTGGAGGAGCAGAGATCAGCATCCAAACGCCACAACAACCCCCCCTCCCCGTGATGGTGCAATGATCAATATTAGGGCGGCTCACCTAGGTTCTGCTTCTGCAGGACCACATAAGGCCTCTCAGTCAGGCTGGAGTCGTCCTGGGCGCTGATGATCGCACTAAAGCACAATAATACAGTGAGCGGGATGAGTTGCAACATCATGATGCTCATGGATGGAGGAGAAGGAGGATGATGATGATGAGGAGGAGAGACGTTCTTCTTCCGCTTCATCAGGGTCCTAAAGCCACTGCATCGTAGGCTACTGGTATTTGTCGTGGGGAAAAAAAATGGACGCCCCAAATATTTTTTTCAAAAATAAGATTCACATCTCTTTTTTTTAATCGCAGCAAAATAAAATGGTCACGTTTGATTTTAAAATCAAATAATTACACATTAAAACACTGATACTGTAGCTGGTAGTACTTTTACCTTGCAGCCAGGCCTGGGTTCAAATCCCAGCCTATAGGGCCTTTAGGCATGGAGTTTGCATGTTCTCCCTGTGCAATTGTTGTGTTCTTTCTACTTTACTGTTAGGCTTCTCTAAATTGCCTTGCGGTGTGTGTGACCACCACTCGCCCAGACCCAAATATAGTGTTTCCCTTTCAGGTGGAAATAACTGCAGTGAGACAATCCTCCGGTCTCTGACAGCCTGTGGGAAAGTTTGCTCCACTCCTCAGCTGTGAGGGGTTTGAGGAGTTTATGCAAAAAAAAAAAAAAAAACTTGTGAAATTAAAAAACAGATGAAATTAATTCAAATTACAGAAAAAATACCCATAAATGAAATTCATTTCTACACAGTCCAAATGTAGTGTTGAATATGTTTTGCAGACTTTCCTGCACAGCTCAGCTTCACGATGAAGCTTGGACTTTGGGTCGCTGTGTGAAGTGGGTGGAATGGGCACCTTTAATACCAGTGCACTGTCTAACCTCAGGCTTTTACAGATGTGATCGGACTTGCTGATGAGATGAGGTCCTGGGATGGACTTGAAAGAGGGCGTGTTTTCTTTTTGATCCGGACTGTATTTGTGTGTCTTTTTTCCATTAAAAGGACCATAAAACGTGTGGTCCCCTTTATATCAGACATCTATTTGCAAGCAATCAAAGGGAAATAATTGTTTCATATAAGCTGCTTTGACTTTTTCGTAGATTAGATACATTAACACGTTTTTCCTTAAACTTCAACAGTAATCGTAAGTGCACAAATGTCACCTAAGTACGATTTCCAACAGTTTATAAAACATTAGCATTAGTATTTTTCTATACTCATAGTTGAAAGCCATCTTAAGAATATGATGTAAGATATTTATTTTTCAACCCATCTCAGGTGTATGTTCTTGTGTTCCCCTCCTGGTCTTTCTTAGGCATCCTGAGGCTTTTATCGCACTGACTTAACCCCTCTCAAATTCTTGATAATTCGATAAACGGTTGCTTTTGGGTGTAATCTTTGTTGCAGCAGCATGACATGACATGCTGTGGGAAGACGATGCAAGATCGTTTTACAGAATGGAGGAAGAGGAGGAAGAGGAGGAGGACGGGGTGAGTTTCCGAGTCCTAAAGCCGCTGGTTTACTGTAGGGGGAAGATATCGATTACTGTCTCATTGTTTTAGATTTTATATGTTGTTTTTTTTTCCTAATCTGCTTGTTTCAAAGTAAGATGTGAACAAAAATCATCAGCATAACTATTCAACATTTGACTCCAAACACGTTTTCTTGAAAGAATTGCAAATGTATAAAATACTTTGTAGCCTAAATCCCAAAGTTATTTTGTTCCTGTTTTCAGGGACCTGGAAAAGTAAAACGTTTGTTACACTTCTATTGAGCTTCACAAGTTTTTTTTTTTTTTTTTTTTAAATATGTTTAAACATAAATGGTTGCAGGTTAAATTTTAATTTTAATCCCATTCATCCAGTAATTTCAACTGTGATTAAAAAACAACAAATGTCTTAAACGAAAGCATTGAAATAAGCTATTTGGTCATTTTTTGACCAGGTTTCTTTTGCCGGTGTTACATATTAAATAAAAACAACTTGGTATCATGATAGGACACTTTCAGCATCTTAGAAGTTGCTTTTATAAACATCCGTTGTAATCTATGGAGGTTACTGAGCACTTTTCATGAACTTTCCTGAAATGTGCTGAGTACTATCTGTGCTATTTTGTGCCTCTGCTCTGTCTTCTCTAACCCCCAGTCAATCATGGCAGATGGCCGATCACATTGAGCCTGGTTCTGCTGGAGCTTTCTTCCTGTTAAAGGGGAGTTTTCCTCTCCACTGTCGCTTCATGCATGCTCGTAATAAGGGATTGCTGCAAAGCCATCAACAACGCAGGCGACTTGCTCACTGTGGCTACACACTCTTTCAGGAGGAGTGAATGCTGCTTGTCAAGACTCAACACAGGAAACATTTGACCAATCTGGATTATTTTGATTGAACTGACTTTGAGAAGTGCCTTGAGATTACACCTGTTGTAAATTGGGGGCATATAAACTGATTTAGTTCAACTGGTACTTTTCTGAAGCTTTCTCTGAGCTCAGAGATTTGTTTCCTGAATATTGCCGGGTACTTTCAGGAACTGGGCTGGCTAAGAAAAAGGAACTCGCTGGGAACTTATCAGAAGCTAAGAAATTGACCGATACTTTCTTGCAGTTTTCAGAATATTCCCTGGGCAATTTTAAGACCTGGTCCGTATTGTGACCCAACCAGATGATGGGTTAACCTGGGGGTTACTTCCTCGGGACTGACTGGGCTCCATCATGAACACAGCTGTATCACTAGGTGACATATTAATGGGTAGTTTCCCCTAAAGTACCCGGCACTTTACAGAATAAGATCAAGGAAAGTTCCCAAAAGAACCTGGTAAGTTCTGGAAAAGTGTGGGCTGAGTTACGCAGTTCTGACACCTGCTGCCATATTCTGCTTTGGCAATGGTAAACTAAGAATACAGAATATTTATTCATTTGAGAATCACACCAATCTGGTGATGGAATACAGGTTTATTAACTATATATTTTTGTAATGTTCCAGAGGTAAAGGCACAATTTGCTAAATGAATCACTCAATCCTCCTTACTTCCGTAATCTGTAAATCACTCACCAAACCTTAATGAAAGGCTAAGAAACTCTACAAATAGGTGCACATAAAAGAAGAAACAGGATTATTTTCGGCAGCTTTACTAATGACAGCTTTACAGCGACAGAAATAAGACCATAAAAATACCCTGTGGCATCATTTACCTTTCACTGTCGAGATCAGATAGAAAAAAAGACTTGTAGACATTTCGACGTTCACGGACGACAGAAAACGTCAGCTCTTTAGTTTGACGCTGGATTATAAACTGCTCCCAAACTCCAGGTAATGCTGATTAACCTGATGTGGCTAAAAACGGCTATTAGTCTAATAGCCGCAAAACTCAAACCAACACAACAAGCGCCGATCGCCCGACAAAATACGCAAGTCCGAGTGAGTAGGGTCGGCCCTTTCCAGGGTTTTCCCCCTTCTCAGATCACAGTTACAGCTCGTCTGTCGCTCTACAACTCAAAAACTAGTAATACGGCTACGATCAACATAAAAACAAAGGGTTTACGCGGAGAAAGAAGAGTCTGAAGAGTGGATCTTTAAAAGAACCGCTATAAATGCGAAGCAGATATGGTGGATATACCCACTGTCAATTTACTCTTCAGCTTCTTTTCAAATCTCCAACAAGTGTTTTGGGTTTATTCAGCAGCAGTAGTGTTATTTATTTATTTATTTTTTGCACAAACATGGCTACTTGTGATTTTGTTCGGTGTGATCGATTAAAGACAGACGGGAAGCTCAAAAACCCACCTACAGACTTGAAAACTCTAACCACTTTTTTAATGTTAGCCGTTCCCAGCTGGATTCTCCAGAGAAACCTTTCAGGCGACGCTGCTTTCTCATCCAGTCGCTCGTCACAATCCTTTCTACTTCTGCAGACTGATTTTGTCTCCAAAAGGAAAGCTTTATGTTCTGATTTGATGATGATGTGTGTCACATTTTATTTATGTTTTTTTTTTTTTACCATCACCAAGCTTGAAGCTCTGATATCGATGCATTTTCTCCGTTCAGGACCAGATGCTGTGAAAGAACAATTAGAAACATTGCATAGCTGACAAGAAGAAAAAACAAACAGTAAAGGAGACAGAAAAACACAGGCTTGGCTAGTTTGTGTGAGAAAAAGCCACCAGAATCGCCACAGACGAGCAGTGAGCGGGACACCTTGTAGCGATTTCAAAATTCACAAGGCTGACCCCGTTTCTTCACAACTTCTGCAATCCTTTCTGGCATGCTAGATATAAACTTCTGGACCAGATCTCGGCTTACGGTCAGCCATTCCTGTCTGATCAGGGTTTGGAGCTGATCCAAGTTTGTCGGCTTCTGCTTGTCCACTTGCTTTTTGAGGAACGACCACAGGTTCTCCATGGGATTGAGATCCGGAGAGTTTGCGGGCCACAGGTCCAACACCTCCACCTCGTGATCTCTGAGCCACTTGGTTACCCCCGCTGCCCTGTGGCACGGCGCCCCGTCCTGCTGGAAAAAGCACTTCTCGTCGTCGAACTGCTCCTGGATCGTTGGGAGGAGCTGCTCCTGGAGGACGCTTTGATACCACTCTTCGTTCATGGAGGTGTCCCTGGGCAGAACCGTGAGCGAGCCCACCCCCTTGGACGAGAAGCAGCCCCACACCCGGACTCGGTCGGGATCCGCCCCGGCCGGCGGCCCGCAGGCCTCCTGGGAGGCCTCGTCTTTTCTTCTCGCCAGTCCCTTTCCGGACGCTGCAAACAACCGAAAGGAGGACACCTCGGAGAAGATGACTCTGCACCAGTCCTCGGCGGTCCAGTCCACGTACTTCTGGCAGAACTCCAGTCTGCCCCGGACCGTCTCCTCTGACAGGGGCGGCTTCTTGGCGGCCCTCTTCTGCCTCCCTCCACCGGCGGATGCGCTCACGCCCCCCTGCTGCAGGCGCTGAGCGAGCTCTGCCCCGGCGCTCTTGCCGGACAGCTTGGGACGCTCGACGCAGTGCAGGACCCGCTTCACCGTGGACAGAGACACTTGCATTCCCGCGGTTTCCAGCTCCTGCCAGATCTGAACCTTGGTGGTGCCCGGGTTGTCCTTGAACATCTTCACCAGCTTCAGCTCGTCCGAGTGGGAGAGCTTGGGCCTTCGCCCCGAGCGCGGCAACGTGCTGACGCACCCGAACAGGTCGTACTTGCGTATAATTGATTGAACAGATGATTTGGGAATCTGTAGCTCTTTAGAAATGGCTCCTAGAGACTTCCCTGACTTGTGTAAATCTACTATTCTCCTTCTCACGTCCTCACTGAGCTCCTTGGACTTCCCCATTGCTCTGAGTGTTAGTTAACCAAAGGGCTGCTCTCAAAGGGATCCTTTTTCCACGCAGGACGAGAGAAACTGTCTGATTGTTGCGGTTTTTGCATATGATGAGAGAAAGTATGAGCTGCATGCACCAGGCGTCTGTCTGGACCAGGCTTTGCAGGCTTTGCAGGCGGCGGCCCAGAGGTGCTGCCCTCAGCAGGCGTCTGGACACGTTGCAGGCGTGACTTTGCACCGGAAGAACCGCGAGCTGCCCGGGGACCCAGTTTCTTCTAGTGCAAAGGTTTCGGTCCAGTTTCAGCGACGAGCCACGGGTTTGTAGACACATACGGCCATGATGAGGAGGATGAGGATGATGATGAGCAGCAGCAGCAGCAGCAGGACAGCGAGGACGCTCCCCGGCGTTACTGCGGAGGAGCAAAACACAGGCAGAGATCAGCAGCAGCACCTTAAAACACTCCTCCTAGGATGCATTCACTCCTTCCTGCACAGCAGAGCTGAACATGGCGATGTTACAGTAAAAACGGAACAAAAGAACAAAACGCGAGCAGCGGCCCCACGGCTGGTAAGAGTCCCAGCCCCCGTGCTGGGTTCCCGGCTAGACAACCCGGCTCACCTCGGTTCTGCTTCGGCCTCTTGGTCCGGCTGGAGGCGTCCTGGTCGCTGGTTATCTCAGTCTAAAACATAACATGACAGTCAGCCTGTGGGATGAGCTGCAGGATCATGTTACAGGATGGAGGAGGAGGAGGAGGCTGGGAGGCGTTTCTCCTTCCGCCTCCTCTGGGTCCTAGAGCCGCTGGGTTTCCTGCGCTGAGCAGGGGCGCCACCAAGTGGAGGCTGGGAGGAAATGCCACAACAGCGACGAGTCAGTCGTTTTCTGTACTCTATAATTTAAAATAGTGATTTGAAAGGAAAAGTGACTCCAGTAAATACACGCTACAAGCAGCGGGTCACCAAGGTTTACTTTGTTTTGATGAAGGAGTCCGAATATGAATCAGAACCAGAAGAATATGGAGTAGAGCCGCGTAATGTCAGGTTTTCCAATAAATAAATAAATAATATCCAAGATAAATTGCCATTTGGGCAGTCTTATGACGGGTTATATCCGTAATTCATGATGCTAAACAGCAGTGACTTGTTTTAAGGTCAAAACGTTTTTTGTTTTTTTTTATGTGGAGTTGAGGACGGTGCAAACTTCAAAATGGTGTGAACTTGACTGATGGACGGAGGCGGTTGATGCCAATGGGCTCTTTTAAAAAACATCTTTAAGAGAGAGGTTTCCACGTAAAAAAATTTTTTTTTAAATCCTCAAAAAATGGAAATGGTTGGGTACAATGCAGAATATTCATCAATTATTAACCTCACGTTCTGCTTTAATTTTATTTCGATAGTAAATAGGATCAAAAACATCCAGGGAATTTTATCTACAAAAAGACGTGGGCACACACATTCATAACTCTTAGCCACAGAAAGCTGAAAAAATAAAATTTTCCAAAAGAAACGTGGGCTATTACATGTGTTTCTAATGTCAGGACAAAGGTTAGACCTAGACATTTTGAGCTGCTGTTTAGGGCCCCCAAACCAGTAGGGTTCTCCCATAAATGGTTGAATTCAACATAAATTAGAATTTTTTTTTTTTTTTTCAGAATGAGAATACTATTAAAATTTAGTTGATGGTTCCAGCAGAGATAAATTAAAATATCATTGTCAGCTTAGTGTTAAAATTTACCATTTAAAGAAAAAGTAAAAGTGTAATGCACATTGTTTGACTGTTTTCTTACCATAGCTACAATCTAATGCAACAAATGTAATCTGTTCATTGTGACACAGCCCAATTTGTTTACAAATACATCTTAGCAAATAATAACCAGTTATCCCTGATTGCCTTTGAACTCGATTAAACATGGTCCCATCTCCTGGATTACTCCAAATTTACGCTGAAAAGCTGTTTGAGTGGCCCCCAAATCTAGTTCTGCTAAAGGCCCCATTCAACCTTGGGCCACCCCTGGGTGCAACAGCCCTGATTTTAGAATTGAAGGATATGACTCATTTGACTTTGACTCCTTTGTTGCTTTGATTAAAATTGTTTATGTTTGGTTTATTGTTCAGCCTGAAAAGTAAAAAAAAAATAAAAAATCAGAAAACTATTTTAATAATGATGTTTTGTGTATGTGAGAGTTACCAGAAGAGGTGATCCTCAAACTGTTATTTTGAGTTACCACAAGATGACTATGATGGTAAATCCCGTTTTTTGCTTGTAACTGCAAATCATCTGGCCTAGTGTGTGTGAGATACATCCACATAGATGAATAAATATCATAAATAAAATGTCCCCAGTGAATAAGGTAAATAATAGATTTAGCTGCCTCAGTTATTCTTTCACACCATGCAATTTACATGCTTGAAAAGATAAAGGATGATCTGATTTTCTTTGCCATCATTCTGCAATTAAATAAAATATGGAATTTTGTTGATGTACAAATTGATCATTATTTATTTACCAAACGAAATATAACAAGTAGAAAGTCCTGAGATCTGCTGTGGCATATTTCCTGTTTTTTAATCTTTGAAATATCAAAGACCAATGAAGAAGGGACCTACGGGTCAAGCTCCTTGGGATACCAATAACATCATCTCTCTGCATGTCACCTTTTGTCTTTTAATATAAAACCATAATGAACATAATGAAATGTCACTCACGGTGGACATAGCTGCATAAATAATAACATTGTAACAAGAAAGCACGCAATTATTACATAAAGTCAATGGTCTGCTGTTAATTGGACAAATGAAGACACCGGCACATTTTCGGCTAATTGGCATCGGTTTCGACTTGATTAACCAAGGAGGTGCATCTGATTGGATTAATGAGGTAAACAGGAGAATGCACCCATAACATATTTAAACTTATCTTGAGGATATGAAAATATAAAGTCACTGTCTTTTCTCATTCAATCCTGATGTACCATTCATTCAGAAAGTATCCATATCCTTTCAGTTTTTCCATATGTTGTCATATTATAACCACAAACATCCGAGTATTTTATGGGTAGCGTAAGTGATAGGACAGAATAAAGTTGTGCATAATTGCAAAGTGTAAGAAAAAGGATACATGTTTTCTAAAAAGCTGAAGGGTGTGTCCAAACTCACCCGGCTCACTGTGCCAGCCTCCACCTTACAGAGGATCACAAACTTCCAGACTAACAGGTTAGGCTGGGGAACTTCACATTCAGCACCCAGACTATTGGCACTGGCAAGCGCGTTGTAACTCTGGAGGGGCTGCAGATATCCACAGCTCAGGTGGGAGAATCCATCAGCAGGACAACTACAAGTAATGCACTCCATCCACAACTCTGGCTTTATGGAAGAGTATGAAAGCAATGGATGAAACAGTCTGTTGCAAACCATGTAAGGTACACAGCAAATATGGAAGACGAGACCACAAGTGAGACCACAATCTAAGTTTTTACAAGCAAAACACTGAAAACTGCCTATTTTCCCAAAGCAACATCTCCACTGTAAAACATAGTGGTGAGAGTATCATGCTGAGGGTATGCTTTTTGTCTGGCATGGATTTAGAAGCTGCATAGAGCTAGCAGAGAGGAAGATAGATTTAAGCTTTGCTAACAGATGAGAAAGGTAGATTTTCTCTCAGATTAGACATGTAAATTAGAACTTTATTAGAAAAATAGCAGCTTGTAAAAAAGTTTGAAAACCACTTCCTTTTTTTTCTTTCACCCAATAATTACACATTACTTTGTGTTAATTTATCGCAAGAAATCTCAATGAAATACCCTGAAGTTTGAGGCTATAATGTGACAAAATATAGAAATGTTACATACTTTGAAATGCGCAGTACGTACATCAGAAAGACTAAATTAAACAAATTGGTGTAATTGGCATCTTGAATAAATTAATGCATGAATGATGGATGCCAGAAATTAAACCAAATCTATACCATTTTAAAGAGCTGCCAAAAAATATAAGAACATCTCTGTGCATTTAGCTAAATCAACAATCAACTATTTTGATCATTTGCAACTGAAGATATTTCTGAGGATAGCTCTGATTTTATCAGCCATAAATTCCTGCATTATCTTTTTGATGTGTATTTCCTATCATATCACGTCTCCTACAGAACTTCAGAAGTATTAGTACCAACCTCTTCCTATAATCTGTGGCTGTCTGTGTCATTTGGAGAAGCCGGCTCTGTATTTAGTGGCGTCTCTTTCATGTCTCCACTGCGCTTGCCTGTCCTCTACTTCAATAGTGTCTCTGACATAAAAGGGCTTTAATCTGCTCCCCATCCTTCAGCCAACAAGCAGCTCACACGTCCCGAACTCTAAAGATGTTCAGATCTGTTTGTTCTTGAAGTGATAGGCCCTGATGTAGAGATGATTCGGCTGAAGAGTTAAATGTTCGCAGAGAGAACGGGATTATGGTGGCGTGACTGTCTGGAGAGAAGTATCTAAAGTTTCCTACTGCTCTGACGGCTTGCTGTTTCTTAACAAGAATATCTTTTAAACAGGTGAACAGACACAAGGGAGACTCAACAGGCTCTTTGCAGACGTCACAAAGGTCTGTCCGCCTTACAAAAGAGAAACCACAATCTTGGTTTGTATTCAACATAAACGGTAAAAGCTGGCAACAGCGGTGCTGCGGAAGAGTTTTCTTTGTTTATCCTGATCTGCAAGCTTAAATGAATGAAAGGAACCACACGGACAGAGTCAGGTATTAGAATCACTTTTTACACATTTTGCAGAAACCATGTCGGGGAGGACGCAACAATCATCACATAAGTCTCTGGGTAAAGCTTTTAAAATAACAGTTGTGACTAAAACATAATATATCTGTTTATACACATCTGAACAGTCTTTAGAGTAAAAACTTTTTTTTATGGAGAGGCACAATATCATTACCACCTTTACTATTTTAGCCCACATGTTCAGCTTAAGGCAAAACAGTCCGACTGGAGTCAAAGGACACTATTAGCACACTTTCTTATGATTTTAGGAATGATCAACTCTAACATTAAATAAAGCTTCTTCTTTCATGCTATGGTGAAATAAAAATCCTGCTTTTAAATGAGACAACAGCATAACATTTCAAGGTCAAATTATTAAAAATTAATAGGACAGTTTCTCGTTTTCTGTCTTGTTCATTTGGGTTGTGTGGGGTATTTACATGTTTTTTGGGAATAAATTTAACAACAGTCTTTAAATCCTAATAAAGAATTATACTACTGAGCCAGAACATTAAATAAAAGTCCTTAATTAAACACCTGGCAACCTTGTTTGGGCCCTGCCGCTTTGAACCCAAAAGTAAATGTAGCATTTGTTCCCCAGAGATTAGTTTAGATTAAATTAGTCTGAAAAAAAAAACTGCTGGCATGCCCTTTAAATGCTTGGGATGCAGACGTACCTTCATTAAACTTTCACAAAGTAGAGAAAACACTGGAGGAAGTGCTCCCTAGCTACACAAATTAATATTACAATTAAATAATAAAAGTTTTACTGTCCTTGGCAAAGTCTGATGTAGGCGCAGCACAATGAATTAGAATATATCTGAACAGTAAATACATTTCAATAATATATTACATGTTTGTTGCATACAGAGTGATATATTTCAATCTTGTATTTCTGTACTTTAATCATTATGGCTTGCAGATCATAAAACTCCAAAAATCTGTTTCTAATTAAATTAGAATGTCATATAAGTCCAATTAAAAGACAATTTCTAACACAGATATATTGCTTTATGATCCAAAAAATAATGGAGAAGACTGAAGACTTGACAACTGACCTATCCAGGATCTAGACTTTAACCATCACGTTCATTGTGTTAACTCTCCTCACCACTCCTGAATCAGAGATGATGTCAGGAGTGTCTTTTCTTGGCTGGACAGTAGCTCAAAAATTATTTTTTAATTATGCTTTGAAATCAAGGTCCAAGAATCTAGAGGAGGAGTAGAAAGGCACAGGATCCAAGTTGCCTGAGATCCAGTGTGATGTTTTCCACAGTCAGTGCTGATTTTCAGAGCCATGTCTTCTGCTGGGGTTGGTCCTCTGTGCTTTCTGAAGTCTAAAGGCAGCAAAGTCGTACACTACTACATTTTAGAGCTAACTGCAAATCTACCAAGAAATATTAGAGCGCTTTAGGGTTCAATGGGCTGTGATTACAGCAACCTGGGTGAATTAGGCTGCTATCCTCCATGCCGTGCTGAATGGATGCAATAATTAATGCAAAAGGTACAAGTATTAGGAGCATATACTCAGTATTTAGATGTGCTTTTCAGTAATCCTGCATTACTGAAGTAAAATCCTTTTTTTAATCGATCTTATGTAGAGATCTAGTCTTCTGAGAAACTGAAATTTGGGTTTATATTACCTGTAAGCAATAATCCTCAAAATAAAGAAAAGAAATAAATGCTTGAAATATCACACTCTCTATGAAATACATCTATTTTTGAATTTCACTTTTTTAATTAAATTACTGATATAAATCAAGTCTTCAATAATTTTGTTCTGAATCATTCTAGTTGAGATGCAGCTACATTAATAATAGAAATAAAAATCTGAGTCACACAAACGGAGCAAAGATATAACTATTGCTATCTCAGATCCTCAAATGTAGCAGCATTCAACTTTTTATCCAGTCAGCTGTGGAAGCCAACTGACATGTTGAACATCCCCACGAGGAGAACAGTCATGATGACAGGTCACGTTGGGATTCAATCACAAATGACTTGAAACTGCGGTTTAGAGAGGACTTCACAAGCACACAGAGGTGTTCATGTCTTTCTGTGACACGGCGGCCATGTTCAGGCTGTCAGGATGGATGTCTGGGATGGTCCTCTCCGGTCTCAGACACACAGCCAGTCTCTGTGGGAAACCAGGCGGTGGTCAGAGGTACGACAGAGGTCCTAAAAGTCAACACACGCATTTTTTAAAAAAAAAAATCCACAAACCTGTTTGAGAGAACCAGGGGTCCACACCAGCTTGTAGACCATGTAGATGGGGATCCACATGAAGGATGATAAGCCGATGATGTAGCCGACCGTGATGCTCCAGTCTGGATACTTGTAGTCAAACAGCGTGAGGGGAGGTGTTTTCAGTAGAGAGCTCACTATGATATACTGAGAAGAGTAGAGACAAATTAAATTAAATTTTATTTATATAGCTCCAATTCATGAAACATGTCATCTCAAGGCACTTTCCAAAGTCAAATTCAATCAGATTATACATATTGGTCAAAAATGTCCTATTTAAAGGAACCAGTTGATTGATTCAAAGTCCCGACAAGCAGCATTCACTCCTGGAGAAGCGTAGAGCCACAGGGAGAGTCGTCTGCATTGTTGATGGCTTTGCAGCAATCCCTCATACTGAGCAAGCATGAAGCGACAGCGGAAAGAAAAACTCCCCTTTAACAGGAAGGAAAACCTCCAGCAGAACCGGGCTCAGTATGAACGGTCATCTGCTTCGACCGACTGGGGGTTACAGAAGACAGAGCAGAGACACAACAAGAGAGAAAAACAAGCACAGAAGCACACATTGATCCAGTAATCTGTTCTACATTAGATGGTAGTAGCGGGTGAGCCGTCTTCTCTGGATGATGTCACAGTTAACAGAACGACAGACCAGGTGTACCTACTATGAAGATAAAAATGACAGGGAACAAAAAGTTAAAAGCTGAAAAAATTATACTTTCACTTTGGAAATTGCCTGTGCAACATTGTGCAAAAGCTTTAAATTGTGCTGTGCAATGTTTTTGCTTGTAATTGTTTAAAGCTGTGTTTGTGAATGGTTCCTAAGGCAATCTGATGGTTTCGATACGTTTTTCTTTGGACTTTGCATGCTTTTTATGCATTTCCTGTCCAATTTTTGCATCTAATCACAACTGCATATTGTGAGTGAAGTCAAAGTTTAACTGAAATGGCACATTTCATGCACAAAAGCAACACAATGTGCTTTCCAGCTAAAGACAAAAAACTGAAATAAAAATGTGAATGCAAAAACAAATTTCTAACATTAACCAAGATGATTAAAATGACAAATATGCGAATTTAACTAAATTACCATTGCCTATGGACCTGATTAATCTTGTAGGAGAACATCATATTGACATAGCTCCTATAAACTGAGGAGCAAGGTCATTGCTTTGTACATAGATAATATGGCTTTACAATCGATTCTGCTTTTTACAGGGAACCAGTGCAAAGTTTAGAAAATCAGAGTAATATGTTCAGATCTTTTCGTGCCTGTTAGAATACAGGCAGTTGCATTTTGGATTAATTGTATGAATTGAAGATAATTACAATAGTCCAGCCAACATGTGACAAATGCTTTTTGTTGTTACATTCTTCAATAAAAAACGGCAGAACCCCACTGAGGTTTGTGGTTGTAATGTGACAGAATCTGGAAAACATCAAAGGGTACGAATATTTGTGCCAGGCACTGCAAACGTCATTTGTTAAAGTATAAGTAATATACACAAGGTAAGCAAAAAGAAAGATGAATGTAAACAAGATAGAGATAACAAACTAAAAGTAGAGCACGAACAGTGACATTTGTTTAGATGTAGAAAATGTTTCGAGGAAGGCATTTTCAACAGGGAAGAGTTTAATCTACAGGGGGATTTAGCTGTTTGGTTTCTTCAAAGGCTGCAGGTCCACGGAGCATTTGATCCTACATCCAGCTTTCACTCATATCTTATCTGCTGCAGCACACTTATCTCTGGATCTCCTCAAGAGGCAATGCTTGTTTATCATTTCATCCCTTCAAAAGGAACCCATGCTATTGTGTTCTCATTTTGCAGATCCAAAAGTATATGCTAATGTTGCAGGAATTTAGATTTACCCTTTGGGTTGTTAGTGTAGCTACAACTGAGGATGTTTTTGTCTTCCTCTCTTACCGCCAGAAACGCAGGACTTATGGCGACCCAGCACACTCTCCAGAAGAGTCCTGGGGCTTGGCCGAGCATTGCCTGGATATCATTGCTAAATCTTTTGATCCCTGAAAGCAAACACAACACATAGGGTGTTACTGTGTTTCTCACAGTCAATTAACAGGGAAAAGACACAGAGGATATGTAAAAAAAAATTTATGTTTGTACCATAGAACCAGGAAACTGCAATAGCTTCAAGGAAACCCACTGCAATGATGGAGCATCCCACTCCAAACTCTTCCAGCAGCTTCACCACATAGGCGCCACCCTATGTTAATATTAAAGTTATGAGTTATACCAAGAGTCAGCATTTTATTTTGACTGTCATCATTTGGGAAACCGGGATTAAAATTTCAAGTTCAACAAAGAACACCTGGATCTGCCTTGATTTTACTAAAGCAAAGAGCGCGAACAGTCATTTTGAGTAACGAGTAGACAAAACCTGTTCAGAAACGCAAAGAAAACTCACATTTGTAAGGGTGCTCAGAGAGCCCAAAAAACAGACGACCACCAAGCCCAAAACGAAGAGCTCACGTCTGTGAGAGAAATATTCTGGGTACTCATCCAGCACAGCCGTGATGATGGCTTCTAGCCCTCCAAACTAAAACTCACACAAAGATTAATATTAGAACATTCATAAATCAGAGTTACCTACAAGAAACAAATAGCCTTGTAAAATTCTTCAAACCCCTTTATATTGGGTTTTTACCTGTAAGGTGGCAGAAAAATGATACGTGGTTTTTAAAAAGATTTTACTAATTAAAATCTGAGAAGTGTGGCAGTAATATGCATTCAGGCCCCATTACTCCAATACCCATAAATAAATCCCCTGCAGCCACTTGTCTTCAGTAGTTAGCTAATTAGTAAACAATATCCAACTGTGTGTAATTTAATCTCATTTAAACGTTGTGCATGTAAATCCAAAGCCTCAGAGGTTTATTAGAGAAGATTAGTTAACAAACAGCATCATGAAGACCCAGGAACACAGCAGACATGTAAATCTGCAGAAGGCATTATGGGTAGCAGAGTAAAGGAAGCTCAGTGCCAATGCACATCACACTTTCATGATTGTTTTGGAGAAATTTAAATTGAAAAACTATGTATCGTTTTCCTTGCACATCATTCTGTATCATTTCCTTCTGATGCACAATTACATACTAATTCATGCTGGTCTATCACATAAAATTCTGATTAAATATCTTAAAGTTTGTGGCTCAAGGAATACTTCTATAAGAAACTGCAAGTTTAGCAAACATCAGTATACTTGAAGGCAATGCATACGAGTCCCTTCTTAGTAAGAGGTGCTGTTACTACATGTCAGTCATAGCGGGTGATCCAGACTTTTATTGTCAGTCCTTTGTTGCACAAAGTTTCTATAATACATTAATATGCAACTTTACAGATTTCATACCGTGCTGTCGAGTCCGAGTGTGATCATCATCACAAAAAAAATGATTGCAAAAAATGTGGACCCCATCATGTTTGCAATTGCTTCTGGGTATGTGATGAAGAGTAGACTTGGCCCTGAAATTCAAATAATAATAATAATAATAATAATAATAATAATAATAATAATAATAATAATAATAATAATAATAATAATAATAATAATAATAAATGGGATCAGGGTAGGATTTAGTAAATTCTAAATGGTCAGTATTACATTTTCAGTCAGCTGATTTGATTGTAATTTATTTACTTTCTTACCTTTATCTTTGGCCACATCCTCAACCTCTACCTTTCTCATCTCTGCCATGTAGCCCAGCACAGTGAAGATTACAAAGCCCGACACAAAGCTGGTCAGACAGTTCACCAAACTGGTAACAATGGCATCACTGTTGAGGAAGAACACAACTCAAATACACTCAGAGTCAAAATTACAGCTGCTTTCCTCAGATGATATTACATCCTGGTTTGATTTCCATCGGAGACATAAACTGTTGGATTTCTACAGCTTTAATCGTTCTTCACAGTCGCTAAAACCCATATCTGGCATCAGAGTTTATGAGAGATTGCAAAAGCAGTCTTTTTCTGCGGCGGTTCTTTACATGACAAAGCAGTATTTAGATGCACATCCCAAAAGAGGAAAATTGTAAAAAAAAAAAAAAAAAAAAAAAAAAATATATATATATATATATATATATATATATATATATATATATATATATATATATATATATAGTCATTGCTTCATGGCATAATGAAAATAAAAAGCAAAACATTTACAAAATTAAACATTTCAATGGAAGAACTGAATAATTTAAAGGGGCCTTGTCACATATTTTGACCATAAAAAGAAACCGCAAAAAAACATATAGTCATCTTCAAATGAGTAAAACAATATACACCAAGCGTTCATCCTAATGGTGTTTACTTAGTCCTTCTTGAGACTGAAAAAAACGTTGCACTGGGCACGATCAGCAGACATTGTTGTGATATCTGCCGGCAGTACCGCAGAACTGTCAGAAAGCAAGATGTTGACAATTAAGCTACTGTAAAAGCCAAAAGGCCATCCTGCAATGCCTCGCAGTAAGTTCGATCACTCAGAGCTGTCGCTCTGAGTGATCGAAGACGCACCCGGTCTACAGCGTTAGGGTTACTTTCTTTTTGAACCTCCGCTGGGCGTTGCTGAATCGCTCGGCTCGGTTGCTTCTCCTTGTTTATTCATTGTACGCATGCGCAATATTGCACCTCCAGTCACAAGGTCTTATTGTGGTAAATATACACAGAAGGGCTTTGTTTACTAACAAACAGAGCGAAAAAAGGTAAAACACAGAAATAAACTATAATAAAAGAAATTGTGCAGACATTTGTAAAGTCATAGTACGTGACGAGGCCCCTTTAAGTAATGAAATGTTAAAGTTACACATGATATAGTTATTTAATTAGTTCAAGGTTGGTTGCTGCAGTTGACCAGGAAATGATTTGAACTCCCACATCCTGACATCTGATTGGTCAACCTGCTCAGAAACTTAATTTCAGACCAATTATTTTGACCAAGGCAGCATTAGCCTTGTCTACTGATTTTATCTGGCTTACAGATACAGCAGCTGACCTTAGAATAATTGACTCAAGGCAGATTATTTTAAATTTGTATGTGTAAATAAAGCAACCCCATCTATTACTGTGATATATGGAACTAAAGATGTATATGTTTGTTTTTAATTTTATTTAATTGTTGACACATTTAATTAGGCTTTTGAGAATGTATTATTTTGTTGCAAAATTGTGGCACTTCTGGAGCTCCACAATAAAATAAATGTTCACTGGCTTCTTATTTGCTCTGTCTAAAATGAAACAAACCCAAAGGTGTGTTTTTTACTATAGTGGACACAAACCTAAATAAATCCATTATATTACTACTCTTTGAAGAGGTAGATTATATATTTAAATTAATAGCTTCCAGAGGAAGTTACTTGCCCTCTAATGTGGCATCTGGTTAAAAATATGCTGGTTCTGTTGCTTTACTCTGCTGCACTAGTCAAATTTGCATACACCCTCTTGTATTTCACCAGACCTTTGTTAAATTTCACAGAAGCTCACATCAAACATGTAAATTTATTGTGTGCTGATGACCTTTAAATGTTCATACCTGAAGCACGACGTGCATCAGTTTTAACTTTATACAGAGACCACCTACTTTTTTCAAAGCTGTAAAACACAGATTTAGATGAATCAGAGGTTTTAACGGTCCATGGACTATAAGGAGGCGTACCGATAGCAGTTGTTTGTAAAAGGGTTGTAGCTGGAAAGTGCCAAGAGGACCCCGAACCCTGGACCCAGAGAAAAGAAGATCTGAGCTGCTGCATCCACCCACACCTGAAAAACAGATGCAAAGACTTTTCAACCCTACCTTGAATCTGCAGTCTGGGATGCTGCAGCTTGCAATTTTTTAGACATTGAAATTCCTTTAAATTTTATTTCAAAGTGTTTGAAATAGTGTCTCATCAATAAAGTTCCTATTTCTCTGCATTGTGTGCTTGGTCAGTGTAATTCTGTGTAAACAGGAAGATGTGTCTGTCGGAGGAAGGTCGAGCTGCTGCACAGCTGTATGCAGGGAGATCTGAAGAGCATTCGGCGGTAAAAAGAGGAGAACAGCGTTGGATATCCGCGAGGGAGAGAGAAAGGGGGGAGCCTTTGTTAATGGGCAGAAAATCTAAACTAATTATGCATCTTATTATCCTGCTCTGTGGCTTATTTATGCATCTCATTTCATCTCATCCATATTCGCTTCCAAACAAAGCGTTCGCACAGGTTCAGTGGAACACAGCAGCGAGCCGGATGAAGGAGAGGACTTTCCACAGATGTAAGAGATATATAGGCAGCTTGTCAAGAGGCTGGTATTTATTAAAGCACTGTGTCCAAAGGATTTGTTTAAAAGCCCTCAAACCTAAAGCTGTTTACATTGCGAATTGTAAAAGAAAAGAAAACATGTAGAGAAGTAAAATGAAATAGGGATGGTTGGTAGACGAGCAGTTGTTAATGCAAGTTCTTATGTTACCCACTGTTTAAGTTCATGCACAGGTGTCATATCCAGCTTTAGATAAGAAATTGTTCTTTATCTGTCCTGTCTGGCTTAATAAAATAGAGAATAACTTAAAATGCATTTTCAACTACTTTAATGAAACACAGATGCCAAAAAATAAGAGAAAATAAACTATCTCGCATGTCTTTTTAGATCTTGAGTCTGCTAATCACCTGAAGTCTTATAGGACAAAACATTTATTTTACAATTAGGTGAGGGTTTTAAATTGATGAGTTGGGGTAATAAGCAATCTAACAGAAGAAATGGGAAAAAGTCTCTTGCTGTACCTATTTGTGTGAATATATTTAGGCTCAGCGTTTAACTTTGAACAACTCACACTGGTCTCCAGCAGCTTGTTCCACTGTGGTTTCAGATAAAACACCACACCTCTCCAGGCTCCTGGCAGAGTTGCACCTCGAATCAGCAGGATAAAAAGCACAATGTAAGGCAAGGTGGCGGTGACCCACACAACCTGATGGAGAGGCAAGAAAATAATAAACAGAGTGAGGAACACAGAGATGTGATACAAAAAAGGTATTTATTGGAATAATTCAATTCAAAAAGTGAAACTTGAATAATATAGATATTAATTACACATAATTGTGGATAATAGCTAATGAAAACACAAAATTCTGTTTCTGACAACATTATAAAGTTATATAAGAACAATAGAAGAAGGATGTTGCACATTATGCGCACTAAATATTTGATGAATTACAACATCCTCCCAGCACGGCTAGAGGAGATCAGCCTCTTTGGGTGCTTTAGATTTAAGTCAGTTTGCTTGTCACCTTGGTCTTTGAGCCAGTTATTGGTACCTTTAGCAGTGTGTGCTGGTACCAAATCCTGCAGAAAAAAAAAATCAGCACATCCATAAAGCTTGTCAGCAGAAAAAAACTCTAAAATATCCAGGCAGATGGCTGTGTTAACCTCGGACTTCAGAAAACCCAGAGGACCATCACCAGCAGATGACATGGCACCCAGATCACCACTGACTGTAGAAACCCCACGTTGGACTTCCAGCAGCTTTTATTCTGTGCCTCTCTGCTAATCCTCCAGATTCTGAGGCCATGCTTTTCAAATAAAATGAAAAGTTTACTTTCATCTGAAGAAGATGTTGGACCACTGAGTCATGGTAAAGTCCTTTTCTCCTTAGTCCAGGTAAGAGACTTCTCATATTGCCTCTGGTTCAGGAGTGGTTTAACACAAGTACGGCAAATAGTTGTTGTCAACATCCTGGATATGTATATATGTGGTGAAACTTGAAGAACTGACTTTAGCTGCAATTCACACTAAGTCAGTCTCCCCCAAACTATCCCTGCTGCTAATGCGTATTTTCTTCTACTGTGTTTTTCCTTCCACCAAACTTTCCATGTGTATGCTTGGATACTGCCAGATTCTTTGGCAACCAAATTTCTGTAATACCTTTTTCCCCGTGGGCACAATAAAACCATGATCATTGTAATGAGCAGAAATGTATAGTTGAAATGTATCTATGAAATGTGAGTTTCACTTTCTGAACTGAGGTGGACCTGTATGAGAGTAAAGGTTTTCTACCTTCCCTGAAGTTCTCACACCCTTCCAGAGGCTGAAGTAAACTATAGTGAAGATAAGAAAGAGGCAAAGCATCAGCTGCCAGCGAACACCCCCGACATCTCTCAGCCCTGAGGACTTGTGGATCTCAAGAACGTTCCTCCTGTTGAAAGAAAGCCCATGTCTCATCAAGTTGTCAACAAACAAGGCAAGACGGATTTTGAGTTTAAAAATAACCAGCTTGGCAACATTTGTGAGGACTGTTACAGTAAAAGCTATTTATACTTGCCCATGTGGTTTCTGTTACTCACACTTACATGCACTTACGTGTAAAATTCCTCTGCCGGAGATCTGGAGGAATTTGTCCAAGTCACGTTATCCACGCCAAAGTAGTTGGTGCAGTCGGGGGTGTTCCAGACGTTATCACAGTTTGTCCAGGGGAGGATGCTGGAGAAGGAGGAGTAGAAGTAGAAGAGGGCCCAGGCGATGATGGTGTTGTAGTAGAAGGACACGTACAGAGCGATGACACAGATGGCATATCCTATTCCTGAAAGAGGAAGTCACACCTCACATAATGCCCCCACTTATAGCTGTGCTGTGTAAATCCTGTGCAGTGAATAAGTATGAGAAGGGTTCAATCAAAGCCACTTTTTTTATTTACCTTATCTGAATATGCGTGTTAAACCTGCCCATTGTTTGGCCTTACCTTTGAAAATCGGACAGATGTGTTTCCATATGGATATGGCTCCAGTTCTGTGGAACTGCCCCAGTGCCAGCTCCATGTAAAACAGCGGCACGCCACCGAAGATCGCCATCAAAATGTAGGGGATGAGGAAAGCACCTGGACAAACGGAAAAATAAACAACAAAGAAAGAAAGGAAGAAAGAAAGACAGAAAACAAGGAAAGAAACAAAGAAAGAAAGAAAGACAGAAAACAAGGAAAGAAACAAAGAAAGAATGGATGAACAAAATGTATAAGCACATTATGAACTTCCTTGATAAAAAATGATGTCATTGACGCATAACAAATTTTAAAAGTAATACCTTTAAGTGTATTTTTACAGTCTTATGTCTCATTTCAAGATATTTTAATGACATTAAAAATTTCTGGTCGTTTAAAATGATTGCTCTAGATATATACACCTCCTTGCAAGTGCATCGAGCTTTTTTTCTTTTTTATTAAATACAAATTTAACATTTCAAAAGTGGAGAAAACAACACAGACAGATAAAAAGTGAACGTTTTTTTCTCTCTCCTTCACATCAGGCGCCTGCCTGCATTAACACCATGGACAGTTCCTCCCATCAGTTTGTTTCTGAGTAATAATAATAGGATTTTAATCGATTAGTAAACTTTGTTTTATTTTCTGATATACATGTATTATTATAATAATAATAATAATAATAATAATAATAATAATAATAATAATAATAATAATAATAATAATAATAATAATTATTATTATTATTATTATTATTATTATTATTATTATTATTATTATTTGAAAAAAGTATCTGATTTAGCTAAAGTACTTTAAATAACCTGGAGGAAAAAATAACATCCCAAAATACTTACCACCACCGTTTTGATAACAAATGTAAGGAAATCTCCAAACGTTCCCCAAATCCACGGCAAATCCGATGACAGACAGGAGAAAGTCCATTTTTTTGCTCCATTTGTCCCGGGAGTCCGTCTGGGTGACGGCTGGCACCGCCGCGGCGTTGTTGGCGCTGTAGCCGGAGTTCGGGGAGCCGTGCTGGGGCAGCGTGCCGGCCATGACCGCTGAGTGCAGTGCGGGGCAGCGGACTGTTGGAAGTCGGGGAGAGGAGCCGCTCCAGGGGAGAGGGCGACGTTGCTCCTGAACCCGCTGACAAGGCCGAGTGGGAGGAGTTGGTGGAGCCGCCGAGGAGACGTGGACCTACCTGTTGATCGACTAAACAAAACTCTTTAGTTTCTGAAAGGTGCGTTAAATTAAAATGGTCAGAATAAAGTGGACCATCTGAGTCAGGGTCACCATTTCTCTACAATAAAACATGATTCAGTTGGCTTTACACATAATGTTTCCGCTCAGCTTATCTTATTTACAGTGCATTTCAAAGGTAGAGGGAAATATACATGGTATTCACTTTTATTTAAATTTTATTGTATAATAAAAACATGGAAAATATGGATTCAATGCTTTGAGGAACTATTGTTTAAGGCAATTACACATTTTATATTTTTTAGATGTGCTTTTTCCAGGTTTAAATCAGAAAAACTGGATGGAGAACCTCTGTGTGAACAGCAATTTTTGCAATCAAGAGAAATTATTGCATTTGATCTAAACCGCCGTCATGTAGCCCTGGCTAGATTTCAGGGGATTTATCCGTATGGAAGGTGAACGTACTGTACACCCCAGTCTCAGGTGTTTTGCACCTGGGATTAAGCTCAGGTGCAAAACTGTAAGAAGCTCCACCTGTCTTCCCTTTAGCTCTTAGCAGGTTTCCCCTCCCTGTGGACAGACATCCCCAAAGCTTGATGCTGAGAAGGTGTTTCAGAACGATGTGAAATTTAAAAAAAAAATTTTTTTGATTTTACATTTATTTAAACAGGAAGGCACCATTGTGATAAAAAATGTCTTTGTTTTTTTCAAGAGAGATCAATCTAATTTTCCTCCACATTGATATTATATGACCAGAGTACCTATTTGCTTTTACCCCTACATAGTTTGTGGCAAACTGCAAAAAGGACATGTTTTTTTTAAAAAAAAACAACAGCTTTCTTCTGGGCACTTGATGTTTGCTGATTTGTGAAGTGTTAAAACAACTAATGGTTGTCCTGTCAACAGATTTTCTCTCCTGAGGTGTGAATTCCTGCAGCTCCTCCAGAGTTATCATGCACACCTTGTTAGGTGTGCATTTTTTACCACGAGCGTTTTTGATTTTCAGAGGATGGCTTGAGCTGTGAGATGTTCAACAAACCTAACAGGCCTTTGCACAGCAGCTGTATTTATATTGCAATTACTTCACGCAGAGTTTGACTCTGTTAAGTAATTAGCTGATTTCAAACTGCAGAGGGCTGCATTGAGTTTTGCTGAAAGGGAAAAGCGAAGCACACTTTTCAGATATGTCTCTGTGCAGATTGATTCCTAGTACTTCACAATTATGCGCTGCTTTACATTGCTCCATTACACAAAATCCCCGAAAAAAACACGCTGAATTATTTTTTTTATGGAACTGTTTTTCTCTTGACTGAACTTTATAAGTAAATTTGAAATTGGTAAATCACAAAACAAAGGAAAATATGGGATGCACAGTGAAACAAGTCCACTGGAAACAAGAGGATGACTGCATTTGAAATTAGTGAGCCGGTGAGAGCACCTTAAACTATCCTGATCCTCTGCTAAAAAACCTCTATCTAATCCCAGCTGTTAAACCTGATAAAATGACCCTTTCAGCTATGAGTAGACAAAAGGACTACTAACTGGATACTGTGGGAGCAGCAATCGTGTGTGAGCAGGAAGTAGCTGAGAGAAAATGGATATGCAGCATGAGATAGGAGCAGAAGACTCCAGCATCATTTGGAAAATTATCACATAAAAGCCCAAGTGGTAGCCAAACTGTCTGGGGTTGGTGTCACGTGACTCAGGCTGTCTGCCTCCCTCACCTGAAGTCGGGATATTATGAAATCATGCAGATGGTTTGCTTTTAAACTGCTGATGCTCTAATTTAATGCCAAATCATGTAAATCCAAGAAAGGGAAAAGTTCGTTGGGAGTTCTGCCTGTCTGCAAAAAGGATCGAGTAAACAACCAGGTGAGGAGAAAAAAAAGAAAACAATGTTGGTTGTGCAGCCAAAATGCAGGGGGTCCTGAGGGCCATCAGCATCACAACATTTTAACTCTAAAGCTTTTATCGCTGGCCTTCTGAAACACACTCTCTTGTCAGTCTGTGTTGGCATACACTGCAGAAGAACATCAGATTGACAGGAGCTTGTATCACACGCCCTGCTGCCTGCTGGAGCCCGTCGACTCTAATCACACACGGACAGGTGCATGTTGGCCCCTGCCCCCCCACCGCTCACTGACAGGCTGGACACAGCACTGCTGGATTTTTAGAAGTGTGGTGAGATAATCTGAAATACTTTTCAAATATTTTTTGCTATGGTAATAAAAGTCTTTTCTTCGTTACACACCCAGTATATTTTACTTTTACCTCTTACTAAATACCTTTTTTAATTGTTTCAGCGTTATTATTATTATTTTAGTTTTGTTAGTTTGACATATTTTTGGCAATGTGATTAAGGCATAAAGAAAACATGGCAAAGAGGCTCATCATGACAGTTTTTCTGTTCTGTCCTTCCAATCTCTATTTTTCTGACACTATGACACTCTTTCATGTTTTTGACTCTTTTTACATAGACTTCTGGAGGGTTATATTCTGTTTGACTGCACACTGTTTAGTTCAGTTTATTTATTTAGTTGATCAGGAACAATTTACAGACAAAGGTTAAACTGTAACAGAGTAAAGATGCACTGCCTTGGATTCTAGCTTCATGGTTAATTTCTACCTCCAGCCCCATGGCAGTTGAGAAGAAAAAAAATGTGATAAATAAGATGTTAGTACAGAAACAGTAGCTAAAATTAATTTAAGATTATGTTGATAAAATACCATCCATAATTCGATGTAATGAAACATATATTCAATGTTATTCATAAAATACATAAACATTCATCCAGGTGACAAATACATCTTAAAATATGTATAATGATCACATAACTGGTTTCTTAAAATCAATTTTTCCCCAAAAAAAATTCAACTCGATTCAGTTTATTTATATAGCGGCAGTGTACAACAGGGGGTGGTACCTTTTACATTACCATAACTATGCAGACGACACACAGCTCTACATCACCATGTTACCAGGTGGCTATGAACCCATTCAAGCACTGAGTAAATGCCTGCAGGGAATCAATGCATGCATGTGCCAACATTTGAACTGAATAAAAACAAAACTGAAGTAATAATGTTTGTACCAATCGATGAGCGATCAAGAGTTAGCACACAGTTTCAGCTAGTAACCACTGATCAGGCCTGAAATCTGGGTGCAGTGATGGACTCGGACCTGAACTTTCAAAGGCATCTAAAGACAATAACAAAGTTGGCTCTCTTTCACCCTGAAGAACATTTCCAGGATTAAAGGACAAATGTATCAACAGGATCTGGAAAAACTAATCCATGCATTTATTTTTAGTAGAATTTATTATTGCAACGGTGTTTTCACAGGCCTGCCTAAAAAGTGGATCAGACAGCTGCAGCTGATCCAGAACGCTGCTGCCCGTGTCCTCACTAATACTAAGAAAGTAGAGCACATCACCCCAGTTCTAAAGTCCTTACACTGGCTCCCTGTATCTCAGAGAATAGACTTTAAAATACTTCTGTTAGTCTATAAATCCCTGAATGGCTTAGCACCTAAACACATCACAGACTTGTTATCAGAGTATCAACCCTTCAGACCACTAAGGTCTTCTGGTTCAAATCTACTCTGCATACCCAGAACCAGAACCAGAACCAGGTATGGAGAAGCAGCATTTAGTTCCTATGCTCCACTTAACTGGAACAAACTCCCAGTAAACTGTAAAAGTGCAGAAACCCTGAGTTCCTTTAAACCAAGTTTAAAAACCATTTTGTTCATAGTAGTTTTTAAATGTTAATGCTGAAGTTTGTAGTCCAACATGTCATATATCTTGATGACTTCAAAACATGGATGACTGCTTTTAAATTCAGACAGAAGTTGTAATTTCTGGACCAGAGTCCCCTAAAAAATAAACTTCTTCATCAATCACTTAATCTGAATGCCGTTAAACTGACCTCTGGAATTAAAAAGCTTTGGTGTTATTTTTAACCAGGGCATGTCATTTAAATCCCATATTAAACAGGTTTCCTTTTTTTCACCTCTGGGGTATTGCCAAAATTAGAAATATTTTGTAAACTAGTCCATGCATTTGTTACTTCAAGGCTGGACTATTGTATTTCTTTACTATCAGGAAGTCCACAAAATGCAGTTTGAAGCCTTCAGCTGATCCTAAATGCTGCAGCAAGAGTTCTGATGAAAATCAACAAGAGGGATTATATTTCTCCAATTTTAGCTTCCCTTCATTGGCTTCCTGTTAAATCAAGAATATAATTTAAAATTCTTCTTCTAACTTATAAAGCCCTTAATAATCAAGCTCCATCATAAATCAGAGATCTGATTACCCCGTATGTTCCTAACAGAGCACTTCACTCTCAGACTGCAGGTCTGCTGGTGGTTCCTAGAGTCTCTAAAAGTAGAATGGGAGGCAGATCCTTTAGCTATCAGGCTCCTCTCCTGTGGAACCAACTCCCAGTTTTGGTCCGTGAGGCAGACACCCTGTCTACTTTTAAGACTAATCTTAAAACTTTTCTTTTTGACAAAGCTTATAGTTAGAGTGGCTTAGGTTACCCTGAGCTATAGTTGTGCTGCTATTGGCTTAGGCTACTAGAGGACATGAGGGTCTATTTTTCTCACTCTGCTGAGTTCCCCTTCTGTTCTCCCATTTGCGTTGTTTGTTGTTATGTCAACTCTTAACTTTATGTTCTCTCTGTCTTTTTTCTCTTCATAGAAGGTACACCTGGTCTGGCATTCTGTTAGCTGTGACATGATCAAGGGGAGACAGAGACCTTATAACTTAAAAAGGATTCCTGGATCAATGTGTGCTTTTTTTGTCTCTGCTCTGTTTTCTGTAACCCCCAGTCATCAAGGCAGATGTCTGTTCACACTGAGCCTGGTACTGCTGGAGGTTTTCCTCCCTGTTAAAGGGGAGTTTTTCTCTCCACTGTTGCTTTAATATGAGGGATTGCTGCAAAGCCATTGACAATGCAGATGGCTGTCCACTGTGGCTCTACGCTCTTTCTGGCGGAGTGAACGCTGCTTGTCAAGACTCAATCAAATCTACTGGCTTTCCTTAGATAGGAAACCTTTTGACCAATCTGTATAATTTGATTGAATTTGACTTTATAAAGTGCCTTAAGATTACATGTGTTGTGAGTTGGCACTATATAAATAAAATGCAATTGAACTGAATTGATCAGAAAAACACATGGAAAGAATCTAACAAAAACAATACAAAATGTATAAAGAATGAACTAAGAACCCAATCCACAAATGAACTAAAATGGCAGCAACCACAGAATATAAACAGGAAAAAGTCAGAAACATAAAGAAACCCAAACTCAGAGAATCTTCTTTTGACATTTTTGTCTCTGTGTAATGTTATATTTATTCCCCAGGGAAAAGGAAGCATTTGACTGCTGATTAAGTGTTTCTGTTCAATACTGTAAATTACAATGAAAGGTGGAGTTCAGTTATCTTTAACCATTGTCTATTGACATTGAAATACCGAGGATTGGCAATAATTGTGACACCATTGATCTGGTTAAACTATTTTTTTTTTGTTCAGTCTGATCTTTGTTTCCTTCTAAATCTGTTTAAATTAAATACTGGATTGTTTCTGTGAAATCATGCTGCTGAAATAAAAGATGAAAATCTTCACCTAAGATGATTGTGAAACAAAATATTCTAGAAAATGTGTAAATTCATTATCATTGTGTTTCACTTCACTCAGGCCTCAAATATCACTTTAGAATAAGATAGTCAATTGAAACAAAAAAGAAAGAACTTGATGACCCTGGTTATTTCATTATTGTAACAATGTCACATAACTTTTACTAAAAAAAATTTTGATCAGCTCATTATAAATAAATTTGCCTTTGACATAAAAAATGTCAAGGTGTTTATCTATTAATAAAAACCCAAATCTTCCAAAAATATGTATTATATTAAAATATATACTATATTTATTTTTTAAAAATAATTATTTTTGAGAAGCATTTATCTCTGAACATATTTACTCATGTGTACAGGCTGAAACATCATTTTAGCGTGCATAGTAGCTATCATTTGTATAATTTTCAAAAAAAGTTTGTCTCTGTATAGCTGTTTCCTGATTTAAAGTAACATTGATTGCGCCAAGAACTAAGAAAAAAGTAATTCCTCTCTAGAGAACGTACCCATATATGAAAACTGGATTCCTACACAGGAGTTCATGGGAGCTGGACTAAGAGTCTGCATGCACACAAACACAGGGAGACTGATGATGCATTGATTACTGATGCAGAGGTCCTGCTATTACATTTAAACAGAAAAGCTATTACCCCCAATTATCTACAGCCAGTGCAAAGTGTCATCCCAGAGAGGGAATCCTGAGTTAAGGATGATTACGAGGTCAACAGAGGGAAAGAGGGCTCCGGCATCATTGCTCTCGGTCTGTCATGCTGCGTTATCTCTCTGTCTTTTCACCACCTGATTCACCTGACAGCTCAGACCTGCAGGCTGAACTGGACCGACCACCCCAAGACATCACACTGGAGTTCGTTGGAGCTTATAGCAGCTCTTCTTGCCCAGATTCTTACTCAGACAGGGCTTTACTGAAGATGCTCTCACTCATATGCTGCACACAGGCATGAAAGATGTTAATTAAGACTGAAAAACTGCAAACCGTTTGGATTCATGGGAACGTGTTGAAGGATTGGGCATGAGAACTGATTTGACGCTATTGCCACCTTCTGGACAGTAGTTCAATAACCACAGAAGGACACTAGTTTGCAGTATGTTCACAAAATCAATATGCTCCAATTTGATTGAGCTTTCTGCACCGTGTCAGGTCTTTTGATGGTCATGAATGAAAGGTTAGAGAGTGCAGCCAAAGTCCAAAAACATTCAAAAATCCAGGAAAGTTTTTGTTCCAGACCACATTAAAATCTATATGAAGTTTGTCTCACTGTAAGCAATATAAATTTGAGGTTTAAAAGCTTTTGTACAAAATTGCAAATAAATAAATAAAGTAAAATACAGAATATATGGCTTTGGAGTAATGTTTTGCTTTGAAAAAATATTTATTTTATTTCTTAGTGTGATGGGGAGATCCTTATCGGCTATGTGACTTCCCTGGCCTGTCTTGGGACACAGAGCTGAGGCATAAAGCAAAGTTCCTCAGATCACATACGGCACATGTTCTGACATGGATCATGACCAAAGCAATGAGATCCTGGGTACAAGGATGCTGAGATTAGCTACTTCATTCATTTTTATTTCATTTTTATAGATGGTGTGAGGAGCTTCAGACATGCTGCTCTGCAATGAATGGAATCGACTGAAATGGATCAAGTATCTAATCAAGTTGCCTTACCTCCTGTTGCAGGTTCTGCAGACATGTCCCCTTCGAAATAGACCCCAACGCAGACCCAAGATTCAATGGAGGAACTATTTGACTAATCCTTTAAAGCATGTATAACTAATTTCGAGTGTTGCTGGGGAGGAGGATTTCTTTACCTTCTGGTATTTGAGTCAGAATTCCTAAAACTGGAGCTTTTTAAGCATTTTTTTTTTCAAATCATGTTAGAAATAATCAGTTATTTCTTCTTCCTCTTACTGATTGCCAACAAGCCTCATAACTGGTTTATCTAACATTGACCACAAGATGGCGCTGAGACTATTTTAGAGAGAATTCAGCTTTCCTCATTTGGATTAGAACTATTTCTCCATCAAGTGCACTACTTGTATAAAGCTGTGACTGGTTTAGTGATTAAGTTATGATTAATATAGCCCTTACTATTCGTAACAAACATCACTCTTTATGTTTAACTACTGTACACCCTGATTAAACCAAATGATAGAATAGTTAACTAATTTATTGGGTGAATCAGTTTCCATAGCATTTATATTGTTGTTTTTTTTTTGTTTGTTTATCAATATTTCAGTGCAGAAATTGTCTATTATTTGCATTTAACAGCTAAAAACAGTTGAATAAATGAGTTAAAATCCAAACCAATTGCGTTCATGTATTTACTAAATTAGATTTTTTTATTCTAATTATTAAGATGTTTTGACCTCATCTACTAAAAAGAAACTTAAAGAGAAAATGTTTGTGATTAGAGCTTAAAATGATTGAGCTATACTGATAAACCTTTGAAATCTGTTCCAACTTGTTATTGTAAACCTTATTCCAGATAACCAGAGCTAAGATCTGTACCATTGACTGCCTGGGAGGCAGATTGTTATAGTCTTGACATTAGCATCGACAATGCTTTAATAGTTAAAGCTGGATATAATGTTAAATTCACGTACACAGAAACCTTCTCAACTATAGGTCTCTGACTGTTCCTTATGATAGGTTGAAATGGTATATGATCAAGCAAGTGGAACAAGATGTCGCTGCACATTAGACAGGCTTCTTCTCTGTCTCATTTCAAATCTCTTATTAAAACCCAACTCTTCTCCTTGGCTTTTATTACCATGTAGAGTGTTGATTTTTATGGATATACAGGCATATTTTTATTGTGTGCAGGCAGTGCCTTTTATTTTTACTTTATTTTTTTAATTTTACTGCTTTTGTATTTCTATTGTCTACTTCATCTTTTATTGTTTTTTTTTATTATGTCATATATTCAGTGTGATTTATTTTGTTGTGCCGCCCTTTGAAAACCTTGTGTTTGTTAAAATTGTCCAATATAAATAAAGTGGATTGGATTGCAATCCATAGACATATCAATCTTACTATTTCATATTGACTTGACTCAACAGCACAAAACAACAAATGAGCATTAAGGTGTCTGAACTAAAATGATTAGATTCAATGTTCTCAAACTGTGGTGCAAGCACCACTGGTGTTACATGAATTTCTTATATTGATACTGATAACAGATTTTGGTATTCATTTTCAGTTAACTGTAACGTAATGATGATTAACAACAGAAAGAAAGTACTGAAAAGAGTTGTGCAGTCAGGGCAATTTGGAAAACCTGTTTTAAATTAAAGCAAATAGAAACTGGGGAACATGCCCTGAAGCTGCAAACTTGGATCTGGTAATCACATCCAATCCAACTGAACCATTTCCCGCCTCCAACTGGAGTATGTAGACAGTGACCAGGCTAATGAACAGAAGCAAAACAAGCTGCATTTTTCAGCTTTTTGTGCCTTCAATCACTTTAGCAACATTTTAAATAAATGAGATTGCATTGCATTGTGTATGCGTTAACAATTAAGTTAAGATATTGTTTATGACAAATGTGCAAACATGCATCTTGAACCAATTCAGACGCAAGGCAGCCATATTGGATTTTAAGGACTGGATTGCTTGGTAAGAAACTCTTGACTTTTCCACATAAAATTCCAAATCTAGGAAACCTTTTAGTTAATTTCTCCAGTAATGGAAGTCAAAATGGAAAAACTTATAAATATTGTTTGAGTAATCTTGCTGTTCCCCCTCCCCCCTGTGTGAAAAAAAACCAAAAAAATCATGTTCAGTGGTGCTACTGCATTAACACGTGTATCAGAGTGGCTCTCTTTGGAAGAGTTAATCTTTTGTCAGTCTGTACTTGTTATATACAACTTGGAAACTCATAAATTACACTGTTTTCTAAATCATTATTTTTTTTTTTTTTTTGCCAGCTAAAATGAATCATTGTTGGAAACTCAACTGTATTTTTAAACATTTTAATGGCTGATATTTTTTTGTGAAACTCAAAATTCACCCTATCATTATCATTGGTGTGTAGACATTTGCACACAAAGGCTACTAAATACACAGCGTTTGGAGCTGGGCTCACTGACCGCGCTGTTAATTGGCGTTTCGCTCAGCCAATGGCAGCGCAGGAAAGGGGTGCGTTCAGCAGAGGAGGAGTCGTGAGCTCCATCTGGGGTGACACGCAGCTACAGGGAGCGGTGCTGCGCGCACACTGGAGGCAGGATCCATGGCAACAATCATGGCAGGTGGGGGGAAAAAAGGATCTACATTTATATTTATCAAGCATAAATAGATTGTTTATAATGGATGGACACGGATACGTATTCAAAAAAATTTATCCACCATGCCTTCTTTGCTTTGTTTTAGAAGCAGAGACCCGCCAGAAGCTGCTGCGCACCGTCAAAAAGGAGGTGGGTGTTTTCACTTCAGCCGGAGAATGGTTTCGGAAAGACTGTCTTATAGGGTTTATTGTTCAAACTGCACTCATTCAAACTTTCACAGCGACTAGTCTGTGGCAGCCCATGGCTCACATCTCTGTTTTGGGCACCGTTCTGACATCTGACTGTGCGTGGATTAAACATGTCTGATCTGCAAGGTTTGTTTGAATGTTTAGAAGAAAAAAAAAAACAACAACTGTTAAATTCTATACTGAAAATATGAATCATTATTAATAGATCTGTGATGGGCTATTGTTGTTACTGTTAGTTTGCTGCAGCTCAGAGGGAAGAAACAACACAAAGGAAGCAGATGCTGGCACTCGCAGCAAAGGAGATCATTAGCCTTGTGACAGACCATTTGCTTGTTTTATTTGGATACAGTGGTGTGTGTGTGTGTGTGTGTGTGTGTGTGTGTGTGTGTGTGTGTGTGTGTGTGTGTGTGTGTGTGTGTGTGTGTGTGTGTGTGTGTGTGTGTGAGAGAGAGAGAGAGAGAGAGAGAGAGAGAGAGAGAGAGAGAGAGAGAGAGAGAGAGACTCCTAATTAATTTTACTGTGGTCAGTTAAAGCAAACATGAAGGCAGCTGCAATAATTTGATGATCTGGGTTTCCTCCCAAACACTGAGAAGCAGATGTTGATTTAAATATTATAAACTTTAGTTGACCTGACATTTAACCCATAATAACAGATCCTTTATAGATTAGTTATCCTTGCAGATGATTAGAGAGCTTTTATCCAATCTAGGCTCTATCTGTGGGCAAAGAGCTGTGTTTTTTTTTCCACAAGGCACTGGAACATATTTGTGAACGCTTATAACCTTAAAGCTTGTCTTTTTTTGTCCAAATCAAAGCAAACTGAGGATGATGATGTGACGCAAATCTCTTTGCATCAGCACATATATAAAGAGAAGTTTAGACAAAGACTCATCTAATATCTGTTTTATAAGTCTTTCTTTATCTTTAACACACCTGCAGCAGAGACTGCGAGATCAAAGCAGTTTCAAAGCAGCAAAATACGTCTTTCATTGAATCTGCTTTGTGTTAGCCCACATGCAGGGAGACCTGCAGGTTTTTGAGTGCCAAGTGTGGAAGTGGCAAATCCTTTTAATTGTACCAGTGAAAGCGTCAGTAAAAAACTAAACTTACACACTTTGCATGCATGTTACTCAAAGTATTCCAATGTTTTTAAACGTTACAATTTCAAAACACAAAATTAATTTCTGTCTTATTGTGTCTATGTTTGAGGCCGGGAGAAAGTGCTGGACTTTCCATGGGCTTTTTTACCGGCTGTTTAAAGCATAGAGTAGCAGCCGTGCACCTGTCCTACTTCAGGTGGCTGAAAGAAAGCTACAACAATATTCTCCTGCTTTAAAGAAAATCAGCTGATTAAAAATATTTCCAGGTTTGGTAAACCCAGACAGTCATGACAGTATAACACTGCCTTAAGGTAACACTGGTTTAAAACTACAGTTCGCAATTTCTATTTAGCATATTTGTTAACATGCCAACTGTGCTGCACAATAAGCTTGTTTTCTATAAAACTACCACTGAATTCTATTATGTATCAAACAAAACACACATTATTGATAGCAGTATCATCATTGTACAAATTGAAACATCAGATAATCTTGCAATATAGAATAATTACTGTTTTTCTGTTTAAAATCAAAGAAAATACATGATGTTTAACATTTCTGTTTTAAGTTTTTGGATAAAGATTGTGGTCCTGTTAAAATATAAGGTTTTAATAAAATATTAAGCTCATCCCTTAGTCTGCATGGACCTTTCTATGCTTTGTAGAGATTGTGACTCAAACTAGTGAAACATACAAGTCACATTTTCTTAAAAATGTAACTTGTATGTTTCACTTGTATGTTTGATATTGATATTTTATTAACTTAATATGGCGATACAATTTTACAAGCCAGTCTTACTTGCGCAACTCGATTAAGTTAAATGGATATTTTTATTTACTCTGGTTTAAATTGGATGTTTCAGGTCTTAGAAATTTTGGTGAAACATTAACTTTGCCAGTTGTTTCTGCTAATGCTAAAGCTTACCCGAGTTGGGCAATTTCTTCTCATAAACATTTAGGAAATACAATAAATAATAACAGTTTTATGAGTTTCTAAATTATTTTTGTTTAAATATAATTCTGTATGAGAAATGTCCACAGCCTTTTTAAGAGGGGTCAGCTATGCAGCCTTACAGCCACCGCCTCTGTGAAACATTATCTTTTGCAGCTAATTAGCTAGAGCTGATGCAGCACTGGTGGTTTTTTCCTCAGAAACGTTTAGAAAATCTGTTTCTGTGTCAGTAGCTGTTTTAATTTGACATATTTTCCATAAACAAATAGGAGAATCTGATAGTCTCCATAAACTTAGAGCTTCTCATTGAAACCAAATCCTAATTTAAGAAAATCCTTTTTGTTTTACTAGCTGTAACAAACCAGCTGAATTTAAACTAGAAGATTAACAAATGAATATGCTGTAAAACATGTGATGTCTGTTCTTGGCACCACCAGATTCAGGCCGGTAAGATGTGCTGATTTTTATTGTGCCAACTACAAGTGGCAACGCTGTCCTGTTAATGTATTATTGTCCGTTATATGCACCTAAATAAAGAAGGAATTATGTTCTATTCACAAATAGAAACTTTAGAGTACGATGTTTGCCTTTAGTGTAATATGTTAAAATGGTAATATGTATAGAAATGCATAAATTATAGAAATTCCACTATAAGTGTATTCCTGCAATGTTCAGTTGGAAATTCAGACTTCACTGTGACTCAGTTGTCCATTATCCTTATGTGTTGATTATTGATTTATTAATTTTTTATTTTTGCTTTGATTGTTCATGAGACTTAATTTTTTCCAGCATTAGCATTCATGAACCAAAAATAACCACCACCAATTCTGGAGCTTCCCAACCTTATCTACACTGTCCGACTGGGATTTTGTGTTTCTTTTTGTTTGTTTGTTTTTATCTCAAGAAAAGTTTTCCATTGAGCAAAAGTAAAAAAAATAATGAAATAAATTGAGGCGAAAACTAAAGGCAGTTTTATTTATACGCTGATTCTTACACACAGCCTTTTTTCTGAACAGAAGCATCCAAACCTCCTTTTCTTTATCGCTTTGCTCTTTGCTAAATAGCCTAAAAGTTATCTTTTTCAGGCTTGATTAATTGCTGATTTTAATTTCTGCCGAACAAAGACCTAAAAACGACATCCTGTCACTAAAAACCGAAAGGCTTTGATCTGAATTGTCTTCCTTTCCATCCTGTTTGCAGTCTTATCTTTGGATGCCAGACACTTCCTCTGATTAAACACTGAACGTGATTAGCTTCCCTCACAGTGGCTCTTTTCAGTTCTTACTCTCTTGCTCTGTTTGCGTATGGCTAAAACCTTGTGCAGAGTGATCGGGTCGGTGGATGGACCAGCATCATTGTGTTTTTTTGTGAGTCCGCTCACTTTGAGCCCGAATGGCTGCACGATATTAGGAAAACATGACACTGGAAGATAACTGTAGAAAATTGTGATGACAATTTGGATTATGGTCTACCCAACTTTTCCTCACTACCCTGTTTATTTTACATCATCACAATCTATTTAAGTCGAGCACATAAATGAGAAAGTGCACATAATTGGCCAGATATATAATTAGAAAGCAGAGTTTGAATTCCATAAATTTGAAATAGTTCAGCTAGCCAAATATTGGTTCCAAATTATTATGTTTTTGATATTAGATACGTTGGTAGTGAGTTAAGTATTTTGACTTGATGTATTATTCAGGTCTACTCCTTGTGAAGAACAGAATGAATGTGGGCAATTCAAATCACCTTTTGCCTGTTTTATAAAAAAGAGATCCTGGATTTTGTTGACTTGCCATTCAAATAGGGCTATGAATATTTGCTTAGGTCTATGTATCAAATCAAATTGACATACAATATATAAATAAAAGCAATTGTAGCAATCATACAAATCCTATTTAAATTTGGAAATTGCCTTGAGATGACATGATTCATGAATTGGTGCTATATAAATAAAATTGAATTGAATTGAATTGAATTATTTAGTTAAAGAAATCTTAATAAAAAATAAGTTCCACAAATCTCATTAAGCCTATGTGATGATGACATTAGCCGTTTTACAGACTACTCATGCTGAAACAATATTTTCAGCATTTGTTTTCCTTGATTTAAAAAAAATATATTTGATTTAAATAGTTGACTTTAAATGTTGACACTAAAAATTGTGAAAGTAGTCCTCCTTAGCATCTCATATTTATTTATTTACCAGGAAAGTGGTAAACAATTTTTTTTTTAAAAAGCCAGAAAACCAGTCGCTTTACAGTACGATGTAAATTACTGTGGATTTGCATGAATGTATCAGACAAACATTCCCTGAGAAGTTCAAAAGTGTGCAAATAGTCATTAGCCAAAAATTTTAAATGCTTGAGTCAATTTATGTTTAAGTCAAAAAACACAGGCAGCAGTCAGTTTACAGGATGATATAAAATACTGGGCTATTGCATGAATTCATTAGACAGACGTTCCCAGACAAGTTAAAGTGTGCAATTAGCGATTAGGAAACATTTTAATGTTGAAGTTAAACAACTGTGCAATTTGCATGGATGTCCAAACAAACGCTCCCTGAGAAACTAAATATGGTAGTTTATTTGATTCATTGCATGAGGCAATAGACCTTGCAGCTTTGGTAAAGAAGAAGCTTTGAAGTCTGTTAGTTTTTGACTTAATGTTTCTGAATCGATTACCTGATGGAAGTGGGACATACAGTACACTGGTGGGTGGCATCTGTGGGAATATGTCTGGCTCTTTTCTGGACTCTTGCTGCATAAACTGTGTCTAGATCTGGTAGACGGCATCCCACAATCCCCTGTGCTGTCCTTACCACCCATGCTGAATCCTTCCTCTCCTGTGGCATGCAGCTCCCATGTCGCACTGTCACACTGAGACACAAGATGCTTTCAATTGTAGCTCTATAAAAGTTTATGAGTGGCTGAGCAGAAAGTCCAGTCCGTTTCAGTTTCCTGAGTCGTTGTTGGGCCTTCTTCACCAGGTGGGAGGCGTTCACAGTCCAGGAGAGGTCAGAGGAAATGGGAATGCCCAAGAACCTGATGCTGTCAACACACTCCACCACCTCCCCGTGTATGTAGAGAGGAGCGTGTTCAGTTCTCCAGGACCTGCTGTAGTCCGCTATAACCTCCTTGCTGGTGTTCAGGATGAGAATGTTCCTGGAGCAACACTGTGTCAGATTGTGGACCTCCTCTCTGAAGTGGATCTCATTATTGCTGAGAGCCACCACAGTGAAATGAGACCCACCACAGTGGTGTCATCCACAAACCTTTTATGGGACAATGTAACAAGCAAAATAACAGGCTACAGGTAGTTTCCGCACATAAGCGTTGAAAAATACATTTATATGCTGCACTTTAATGCTGATACTTTATTGTGACTCTTTAAAACAAGTTTTAAACAGAATATAAGCTAGAAACTCTATAGTTATTGCTGTTTCAAGGTAATTTAATTTTATTATTAAATCTCCTGAGAGGAAACATTTTTGCAACTATTAGATTTCGAGAAACCTAAAGTCTAACTAAAATGTTTTTTCCTTGTTTTGCTAAGTATAACAAACTAGCTCAAATGAAGTATGATAAATTATGAATTAATGTTAATTGAAGCGGATGAGTTTTTAAACTGATATATTGGTTCATGTCTTATGAGTTACATTGCTCGGTGCGGGCTGTACCATATGGTGTCTCTATGCCGCGTGTTTACGCTCTGCCTCTATCCAGCTGTTTTTTTGCCACCAGGCTGCTCAGACGTACCTGGATGTGGGCCATTATGCAGAGAGCCGAGCCTGTCTGTAAAAGCAGAATTACCTTCCTGGCAGAAAATTAGTGTGAATGCAAACCCCTATTTACCTGGGCTTCAGTACGCAGCAACCTCGCTCAATGCGCCTGTGCCGCTGTGTCACACTCTGCCTTTTCCATATGTCATGCTTTAACAAACACAAATGCACACCTGTGTTTGCTGAAGGAGTGAGTGAAAGACAGCAGCGACCTTTCCTTTCCTGCTTCCTGTGAACTGTTTTCGTTCTTTCTTCTAGGCTTGAACAGATTTTTCCATGTCCCATTGGTGTATTGATGGACAACGTTACAGTAATGCAGGGTTGATTATTTAATTCCAAGGGAACAAGCTCAGGGACATATTACTTCCATCATGCACACAGATAGAGATTATGACGTGAAGACCGTGATACTGTTTTTGAGCCGAGGTGAATATATTTATACCGAAGCTTTTGGAACAGATGAATCTGTATTAGCTGCTTCCTTGAGAGAAAATCCTAATGTGTGGTCGTGATTTTGAAATGACAAACAGCCATAAGCCAGCCTTGATTGCAAAATTAAAAAGTTCAAACCAGCGTGTGCAAAAGAAAGAAAAAAAAAACCATGATAGCAAACTGATGCATCGGTTTTACATAAGTAACAGTCGTGACTTAGGTTTTTCATTTTTTTTCCATCACTTGCTCCCTTCATTCTTCACCGACCACACAGACGATGAATAATGGAGGGTGGATGTTAGTAAATTAGTTTTTCTCTCTGGCTGTTATTCCTTGCTGTTGCAGGATGTAATTGAAGTGCTCAGTAGATCTTTTATCAGTAAAGCGGTTTGCTTCAAGACAGTGATTAGTTAGAGCTGCTTTATCCGGCTTTGCTGCCGCGGGTCTCGCCAAAATATCGCCGAGCTGTAAAAAAAAAAAAAAAAAAAAATCACGTGAAAACTTAACTTTAAACTGGTGGATTTCTGCTTTACTGATGAGTTGGTGTTATTGGCAACTGCAGATGGGGAGTTGTCAGTGATGAATTGAGGTTGTTGGTTTTTTTTTCTTGCATCTTTTTTGGATGGAGAGTTCCACTTCGAGACTCGTGACATCTCCATAGAAACCCTCAGGTTGCCAGCGCACAGACGCGTTGCGAGACTTATTCCTCAGAGGGCTGATCAGTAGCCTAGATGAGAAGGATGAGCAGACACAAGTGAGCAAATCAATCAACTTTCTTTCTGTCAGGTGTACTCAGGAAGGGAAGCCAAGGGAACTAAGTCCCCTGTGTCCTACATGTTTGTCTCGGTGTCTGTGCATTCTTTTTTTAGTGGTATATTCATGAGCTGAAGCTGCTGGGTGTCTCATCAGACGGCTGCTGTCTCTGCTGTGTTGGCAGCATGAATCATATCTGTTGCAGCTGAAATAAACAATGGCACTGATTGTTTCTAATGACTGCGCTCTAATTAGTCAGCGCCGCATGAATAAGTAAATGTTTTTAAGGAGTGCAGCTTAGGCCAGGTTTGCTTTCCACAAATGTTCTGAAGGGCAGATTTTTTCCCCCCTTTCATTAACTGTGAGATGGCAGACAGTGTTTAATGGGTGGACTATTGTTCATTTGTTTGTTTGTTTTGGACGACACACTTTGCTTTCCAATATAAGTACGGATTTACTCCAAGATAAGATGAGAGGCTTGACTTTATTCACTGTGAGCGAACAGAAAACAGCATATACTATTAAGATATCTGGCTTTAGATAAATATTTGAGCAGTGTTATTAGGTTGATTTTGGGCAAATCACATCACACATTAGTATTTAGCATACAAAAATTATCTACATTCATATCCAATAAATCTGAATATAAGTGCCGATGATGCCTGTTTGTCAGAATTAAAAATATTTTCTGGAGATAGCAACCTTTAAGCAGGTATTAAACACATTTTTTGTTATTTCTTAAGGCCACATATCTGTACTAAAATGTTTGTTCATTGGTCTGATGTAATATTCTAAATGTAAAGGAGCAATAAGTGAAATGTCATTTTTGTTAGTGAGGAACTAAAAAGGTTTCTTTTTAGATGGGATATGGTATAACGTCACTCATTATCTCTCTGTGTTGTTTTCCAGTCTCTTGTTTACATAGCCGGGTCGGCCGGCAGCGTGTGCACATGCACGTGGACGTGAATGCACGTGCACGTGAACAGCTCCCACTCAGGGCTTAGCCCCTCCCTGCCAATAAAATACCACCGTAGGAGCAAAATGGCAGAGAGCACGTCCAGCTGATAGAAACGTTCCCTTGCTTTATAAAGTTATGAGTTACTTACTTCTTCACTAGACATGTTCCTCCAAAAGGTGATGCTGTTTTACTGTGTATTTATTCTTTGCAAATATGTGCATAGGAGGTGACGGGTGAAAAGGGGAGGAGAAAGGGGGGGGGGCGGATTGCAGCTGGAGGGGAGTTAGCAAGAGGCGTGGCTTTTCACATATCTTGTTTTGGTCTAGAGACAGTGCTCAACAGCCCGCCTGGTGGGGAAATTTTACTTATTGCTCCTTTAAATGTCATGTTTTTATCAGCTTTAAGCAGAAAATCCTCATAATTAAAAGGAATAAAGGCTTGGACACATCAGGCTGTGTGTAATTAAGCTATATAACACGTTTCCCATTATAAATCGAGTTACTGAAATTAATGAGCATTTCAGTAATATTCTAATTTATTTAATTTAACTGTAGAAATGCCTGCTAGTACCGCTGTGAGAGATGCTTATTATATGCATGTTTTAAGATACACCATCAGTTACAAAGAAAGCTCACCAAACACAGTGCCTTGCAAAAGCCCATATTTTACATTTTATAATATTGTAGCCTTGTGCTCAAATGTTTTTTTTATTTGTATTATATCTAATATACCAACATTGATTATAAAGTAATTCATTATTGTCTAGTGGAAGGAAAAAGCTTTTCAGACTCTTTAAGAAATACAACTCTTAAAGCGGTAGTGTGCGTTTCTATTAAGTTCCTTTGATTTAAGACAACCACCTGTTGGCGCTGTTACAGCTGCAAACCTTTTGGGCTAGGTCTCTACTAGACTTATACATCTAGAATCTTTGCAAAACAGCTATTTCTCAGTTCGATTTATATGTGGACTTTGACTGGGCCATTCTAGCACATGAAAATGCCCTGTTTTCAGCTCCATCTATCTTCCACCAACACTGCCCAGCTTCTCTGTCCCTGTTGAAAAAAATAAATCTCTACCGCATGATGCCGCCATCAGCATTTTCAGCTGTGCAGCATTGATTTTCCTCCATAACTTTTTGCTTGCAGGTCAGTTTTGCTATGTATGGCTTTTGGCAAATTATAAATTCAATAGTTTTTTTTTTTTTCTTGCCACTAAAAACCAGTGCCTGTATTGACAAAGATTCTCAGCATCCTCTCAGAGGGCTCCTATCTTAGCCTAAAAATCTATCTAGGGCTTTTAGCTTCAGAGTGAATCCGATCACTGCTGAGAGCGACTCTGAGTAAGGAGATGACAGAAGTTTTTATCTTAGAGAGGAGGTGTGCTTGACCCCGTTGTTAGGTGTGACACTGTCTTTTACGAGCTGTGATTGGTCGATGGTACAAGGGGGAAAAAAGCAATATAAATTTGCTCCTTGTAATCAAAGAAGAGAAATTAACCCATTTGACTGGATTAAGAAATGTGTGACATGACTTAGCAAAATTAAATCATTTCTCACACAGCACCAAAATGGTAGGACGTACAATATTAATTTGAGTATTTACATCCTCATCATCATTTTGATTTGCTTTATGTTTACTGGTTATTCTACTACTTCATCTATTGATATTAATGTGCTCTCAGCGGTCAGCATTTTACTGGGGCTGCCTGCTCCGCTGACATAAAATGGAGAAAAATAGAGAATAGGGTGTTGAAAGGTAAATTGGTCCCTGGATCACGGTGCATATAGGCGGCGTGTGAAGCACAGATCAATGCATCTCTTTCTCTGCACGTCTTGGTGCTTCTGTGCACCAGCCTGGAAAGTGAGAAGTGCTCCGTGCAGCAATCAAAAGCCAGAGAGGAGAAGGCGTCACACAAACAAAGTTCATATGAACATATAGTCGATTGACCATCATCTACAATATAGAAAATGCTTTCCTACTTCTTTTATCTTCTCTACAGCATGCATTTATGTATATTTTCTCTAACTTTTTCCATCTCTTCTAAAAAAGAAATGTTATTGAGGGCAATAGTGTAAATACTATAAAAATCCTCTGTACTATATTCGTCAAACAATGTGAACATTTAGGCCAAATTAATATATTTGCCATTTCCGTGTCTGGTTTGAATGTTTCTTATTCTATCGTGCCCAAAACTGACCATTAAAATGCAGCTTTGCATATTTTAAGTAGCTTGTCGGGACATATTAGCTCTGATAGTCAACTGTTTGTGATCTAAATGCTCCACTTTGCTTCCAGTTTCCGGCTGACCTAATATGACTGAATCAAGAAGTGCCATTTAACAGGAGAGTGCTGAAGTGTTCCTGTTGGCTGTCGCCGTCTTTGCGTATTTGGCTCAGCTTTTATGTCTGCACCTGCATCAACGTGGAGAACGTGCTAATTCTGAAAACTGCTCTGTGGGTTTTCACCTTGCTCTGACTCGTGATGATTATGGGCAGAAAAAAAAAAGAAACGTTTCCTCTCTCAGGAAATAAATAATGTTTTCAGGTTTTTTTAACAAGCAGTAAAATAATGAGAACTTTTATTGTGTGTTTTTAATGATTATAAGTTATATTTATTTTGGATTTCAGTTTAGTTTTTTGTCTATTGGGCTAACAGGGCTTTATGAAGCACATTATATCCATGAATGCCCTCACAAAGAGAGCCATGTCCAGCATGGAGAGATCGTGTTTGTTGACGATGAGCCTGGCGGTGTAATGTGCTCTTTGTGGACAGACTAATTTCAGCAGGAAATTACAGCTCAGCTATCTGCGTGGCAGTGTCTGGAGGTTGATATTCCCCCGTCCAGATTGCAGAGCAGTGCCCACACCGGGCCACGTCTCCATAGTCACCACAGGGGCTGATTCACCGCTCGCCTGAACCCGTGGTGCGCGGCAGTTGTCAGGTCAGCGGGGAGAAGGACACACCACAGGGACAACAAAGCCAAACTAATGGGTGTTTCCCTGTAGGCGCGTGCATCTGATGTGCATCCTATTTTTTTTTTTTATTAGAAGATCTGAAGATGCTATCTGCTTTGTAATCTGCGACAGAATCATCTATTCCCGCAGAGGGTTGGTAATTGCTCAGATATAGGGGGTCTGTGATGTATGAGCTACCCTCCTCTAGCACCAAATGATCCTCCGTTTCCCAGAGGTCCTTGGGACAAGAGTCGATGACTCATCCTGTTCAGCACTTTGTTTGAAAGCACTTGATAACTAAAGTTATTATTATTATTGTTATTATTATAACTGAACATGCTGTTGCTTTGAGTTTTTTCTCCTTCTAACTTTTGACGCTGAACTCTTACATTCATGTTTTCTCCTGGTTATTCGCTCAGCTCAAGTATTTTTGTCACTTAGTCTGATCCTCCGCTAAAAGCCCCTCTCAGACTGTTTGTGTTCAGTGTGTCATAGTAATAAATGAGTCATCCAGCGCCTCCTCTTTCATTGACAGGTGAAGCAGATTATGGAGGAAGCTGTCACCAGGAAATTTGTTCATGAAGATAGCAGCCATATCGTGTCCTTCTGTAGTAAGTATTCTAAATCCCTTAACTTTACCGTCATTGTTTTTCAATTGAATAGAAAACGTCTGTGACACTGAAAATATGTGGCAATTTCTTTAATTTATTTATGTCAGCTCTTAATCTTGGAGATATATTTATAATTAGCCTCCCTTGGGATAAAAGCAGGTAAAGGATGAAGAGATTTCAGCGGATAAAGCCACATCGTGTAGCTCAAGTCCTGGATCCACATCTCTGTGTGGTGGCTTGCATGAATCTCTTCCAAACATTTGAATGAGCTTTGTTTCACAATAATTTTAGGGCTGCAGTCAGTGTTTTTGCTTTTTCTACCACACTTTGTCCTTCCACTCAACTTTTATTAACATGCTGGAATACAGCACTCTGAGCACAGGCAGTTTCTTTAGCAATTCCTTTGACTGTGTGCTGACCGCTGTCTTAAAAGTAGCTGGTCATGAGAAATACCATAATTAAATTTCATCTTTTAAATTTAATTGTAGAAAAAATAATGTTTTTGATGAGATACAAATGTATTAAGATGTGTCTATATGCCCCGTCATGAGCTTTCTGTGGCTTTTAGCATCTTAGATACTGTAATATGTTTCAGGTTTGGCCATCTAACAGGCTGAATATCTTATTGACGTACAAAATGTGTGTTCAACACACTTGGAATGTGTTAGCCAACAAATATCACATTCCAAATACGTCTTTGGATATCAATATTGTACAATCTGATATGAAAATATTATCAAGATATATTCTGCAGACCTACTGTAGGTCATCAGCTTTTGGGTAACACTTGTTTGGGTGTCGATGTCAGGTCTTTGCGGGCTTTTTATGTTTCTGGAAACATGACTGTCTGTGCTGTGCAACGTCTTTGGGTCGGGCTTGACAAATCTATATCTTTCCTACTGTGGCCTGTTTAAATAGCACCACACAAAGGCTCTTTCATCGCAGAGCTACCTTTTTGAAGGCTGACTTTCTGCAATAATCATTGCAATTTTGGATAGAACTTTTTAGAAGGCCATTAAAAATGATATGAACAAAAAGATACAAGTCCAATCAAATTAGATTTTACATAATAAAAGCTAATTTGTGCATCTCTGTCACATTGAGTAGAAAAACGTCCCTGAATTAATATTTGAGAAGCTACATTTAAATGGATTATAACTAAAAGATATTGCACATTATGAATGCGGTAATTTATCAACTATAATTATTGCTCCCACTTCTAAAATCAAAGCACCATGGGAAACACCCTGCCCACATACAGACACTCGCACTCGGACCAGAGGAATAACTAGAAATCTGAGATATTTGCAGATTTGCAGCGTGAACAAAATAAATCTCACCTCACACAAAGCATGATATTTTTTTTTTTACTTGGTGAAAGCCATGTCTGCAAACAAGTGACTTTTTTCAAGTCATGAAGTGAGACACTTCCAAACCCGATAAAGTGTGAGAGAAGCCACACACCCTGTCTTGACATGGAGTCGGGTCAACGTGTGGTGATATGATGCAAACAAACGAGTGGTCGTCATGGTGTTGCCTTTTAAATGTGGGCCAAGAGACGCACCTGTAGGACCCGTCAGATTTCTGTGGGCTGACAGCTTGTCACGGTGTGTAAAGCTGCTGTATTTACTGACACAGATTCAAGAAGATGTGGGTAACTTATGGTCTGTTGGTTTACCAACTATACTGTGTTGTACTAAGGCCACAAAGGGGAACATTTAAAATTCAAAAATAAAAGTAAAAGTGCTACGAAAGTGCTAAGTCCAGTGCTCCTTAGACTATTACATAGGATCTCCACATAATGAGGCTTATATACAGTCCTTTCAGATCTCACAGTGTGTCAAGCATTCGCACCTCTGCCTGAAAACCTGTTATACCCGTTTAAGATTAACATCGTTCCCTTCCAATAATCATCTTACACCAAATCCTTCTTCGGTAGTTTAATTTCCCTGTGAGGAAGTGATGAAAATTACTTCTTTTTTTTTTAAAGAATCCTTTGGTGAAAGTCCTGTTTTACTCACGTTTACCGTATGATGTGCTTCGTGTGCTTCCATTAGTGCTTTCATGTTGCCGCGTCAACAGGTTTCTTGCCCTGCAGTGTGGACATTATCATTTGGATAGAGGCGTCCATGTCCTCTGCTAAAATAATTGCTGGGCATCAGTAAAAAAAAAAAAGAAAAAAAAGAAAGAAAATGGCCTTCCCGTCTCTCTGCCATGTTTTCAAAGCTTCCTCCACCTCTTGACTCGCTGTGTGATCCAACTTTTAGCCCCTGCAGTTTTTCAGCCATAGTCATTTCAGAGATGAGAGCGAGTGAAAGATGGTGAGCTCGGTTAGCTCACTGGGGAGCCATTAACCTCCTCGATCATGGCTGCTTGTGAGAGCTGCCTACTACGAGCCTGAATGAAATGTAAATGCTGGATGGGAAATGTGTCAGAGCTCTGCTGCTGACCGAGTTGAACCCTAATTTTCATTAAGGTTATTTGTTTCCATCAGTCAATAATTATATTTCCTAAATGTCTTAGCGTGCTTGTTTATTTGATGACAGTAACATATTTTGCTTTTGCGAACGTTCCTAAAAAAAAGTATATCATACAAATTGCACTTTTGATTACGGTCAGAAAGGAACTGCTATTCTCTAGGATAGGTGTCTGATTATTATGAAAATAATGAACTTTATTTTTACAAGAATGGTACAGTTATACACGGCTCTGGTGCAGAGAGTGCAGGTGATGTGCTGCACAGAGAGTTTTTTTCAAGACCATTCAAATTAATTTTCCACATATATAATGTGACCTTTATGCTGCACCCTCCAATTGAAGGCAACAAATAAAATGTAAAATAAGTGCAGGGTTGCATAAGTGTTTAGATTAGATTAGATTCAACTTTATTGTCATTACACAGGTACAGGTACAAGGCAACAAAATGCAGTTTAGGTCTAACCAGAAGTGCAATAGCAGCAAGTGCAGGATAAACAATGGTTCCATATGTACAGGACATGGATTATTACTGAATAAATATGGAGACGTGTAATATTATAGACAGAATTTTACTGATCGATTTGTCCTGTGAGTATAATATATAGATAATCAGTATTGTGAACTAAATTTACAGCTGGATATGTACCGAATATAATATACAGGTGGATATTACAGGTGGAATAGAGTTTTACAGATATGTACAAAAGCATAATATACGGATGATTGTTATTATCACAGAGTTTACACGTACTATGAATATATGTACAGGTGGCTATTACTATAGGCAGAATTGTGAGCATGATATACAGGTAGCTATTACTATAAAATGAATAAATAAAGTTTGGACAGAAGCTATTTAAATTAAAGTATAGTGGAAGGTAATTACACCCTTAAGCTAAAATAGCTCCTTTATAGGAGTCTATCAGCAAGCCACATTTTCACATTTTGCCAATATTTGCCCACTTTGCCTTTTGAAGGTTCTGCAAACCTATCAGATTACCGACATCACAGAGTCAACGGATTTAGTTCTGGACCTTGGCTAACCCATTCCTAAACTTACACTTGTATCACATGCAATCATTCTTATGATGAACTGGATGTGAGCAAACTCAATCTCACTGGGATGCTGAGAAATGAAGGCTTTGGGTCAAAATTCACTGGTATTTGTTCATGATTTCATTCACCTTGACAGAAACCATGAGGCTGGCCCACCACCATGTTTCCCTGTGGCTTTGCTGTTCTATTAGTTTTATACGGTGTTGCCTCTATGCCAGACTTTCCTAATGGAAATGTTGCCCAAAAGTTCTAGTTTGATTCCTTCAGACAAGAATCCACAAGGCATTGGGAGATTATTTAACACAAGGCTGGATGTTTCCTTTAGAAAAAAAAAAAAAGGTTATGACTTGCATCTCTATCCATCTAGTTCAGACATATGGAGAGTACTGAAGATTGCTGGAACATGTGGAACAGAACCAGTATGTTGTATAAACTACTGCTGCTCCTTTAAGCCTCTGGTATACTTTCACACGGCTTTACTTCAGGTAATCAGATCCTCTATAAATGACAGCGGGAGGGATGTCACAAAGCCTGAATGCTGAAGCAGAATCAAAAGCTACCTTTACAGATAATTCATTTAAAAGTGTACACACTTACAAAGGCAGGTTATTGCATTCTTTATTTATTTATAACTCTCTCCTAATAGCCTTGCATAACTTAGAGTTGAATTATACTGGAAAGAAGCCACAAGTTATTTTTCATGGTCTCATCTATCTACCTCACAAAAACCTGCTACACTTGTACAGCATGCAGATGGTTTTTCGGGAGGCGTGTTTGGGAATACAGCATCTAGAAGCCAGGTTTAGATCATACAGGACCTGTTTCCAGCAGAAATTGTGTAACTACATCAGATCTTTTTATAGCGAGATGCTGCGCTGTTGTCTTGGTGGCTGTTCTGAGTGAACGTCGCTCAGCTATATGTCGCTGACAACAGTCTGGTACACTCTCAGTTGCCACAGATACAGGATGATTAAAGACAGTTTACTGAATTAGCTCTTTTCTGTCAGGTGGGTACTGATCCTGCTCACGTGTTGTGTTTGTTCCCTTTCGCATTCAGCTACAGTCTGGGAGAGTTAACGTTAATGTCTTTGTTCGTTTTAGTTCATAAGCTGACACTCTTGCATCTGAAAAACATTAAAAGGTGTCCACCTCACAGACCCCTGCATTTAGCTTAGCTATTCATAGTGTTTCTTTTCAGGGCAAAAGCAGAGACTGACTCCCAGAATGGTCTTCAGTTGTCGGTAGATGGACAGATTTGAAAAAGCAGCAGGCGTTTGTACGTCTGCCATCCGAGAGCACTTATAGAGGATGATGAGGGAGGAACAAGGCTGAACTATAATTCCAGACCTTTTAATAAGGCTCATTGTTCTAACATTTACCTTGCTGCTCCTATAATAATGTGATACGAGGATGGAGGGGAGGGACGGGGGAAGAAAAAAAAAAATACAGAAATGAAGACTTGGGCGGAAAAGAGCGACAGGATGTAAGAAGGAGTTGTTTGCTGAAGCGGTGACGGTGGAAAGAGGCAGGTCGTGATCCTCGCAAGTTGCCTCTGCCTCTTCCTCACACTCGTCTCCCCCCCCCCCCCCCCCCCATAGCTCCGTCACTCCATCAGCGAGGGTTGCCATGGTAACCCCATCCTTTTCCCCCTGACCCCATGTGAGCAGAGCTGCAGGATTAGTCTTGACAGAAAATTCAAATGTCAACACAGCGCCAGGCCCTGCCACGTCGACTTGGGGAGGAGGCGGGGCTCGGTCTACGTCACGTTGAAGTGAAGCGCGTCAACGTTGTCTTCAGCTGGCGTCTCAGTTCACTGGGATTTATAATGAGCGATGCTGTGTAGCAAGGTTGTTATATTTTGATATTATGATGGTGGTTCCCTCTTGGTGTGTTCGATTATGGGGGAAAAAACACGTATCATAATTACAGTAACTTTTGTTGTTAACTATTTATGACATTAACTATTTAGCACAATCACTCATTGAGTTTGGAAATATGTATTTATTGTACCTAAAATATCAAAATCAGACTATAGATGCAGCTCAGTGAATCAGAATGTCATTGAAAAGCTGATTTATTTCAGTGATGCAATTAAACATGTAAAACCCATGGGTTTCTTAAACATAGATTGAAATATTTCTGTTAATTTTTCTGATTTCCTGCTTAATTTAGCTTGTTAAACCCCAAAATTCAGTTTCTCTGAACCGTTGAATATTAGATAATACCAACAGAACGATTTCTAATACAGACAGGTTACTCTTTGGCCTGCTGAATCAGGAGAAGAATGTCAACCAACCAAAAGGTCATTGCTAAAATGTTAGCCATTTGCCAAGTACAGTTCTAAACATATTAATGGAAAGTTGAGTGGAAGGTAAATGTGTGGTAGAATAACGCACAAGTACCCTTGAGAAGACTTTGAAGATATTTCCACTCAAGAGTTTGTTGGAACCTTTAGGGGAGAAGCTAGATTTTAAGTTTAGCTGTGAACCATAATGCTCAAAATCAACAGTTTGAAATGTTTTACTGCATGTGTAATGAATTCATATAGTATAAAGTGCAACAATACTGTAATGGGTATCATGGTGTAAACCAGCGGTTCTCATACCTTTCGTGTCCAGGGACCCCTTTAGCAGCGGTAAAGTTTTTCCAAGAACCCCTTTAGATTCCTCATGCTGATGGTATTTTTTTAAACAGCCTTTTGTACTGTTAAATACATTAGGAATTATGTATGCTTTCAAAAATACATATAAATACACCTAATATTAGAGATTTGGTGGGGATTTGATCCTCATTCTTGATAAAGCCAAACTTAATGTAACTGTTGTCATACTTCCTAATTTTAGCTGATTCGGCTTTGACCTGAAGTGTTACTTAGCTCAACCCCAACGCATCCTCAGCAGCGCCTCCTCAGGCCCGACAACATGCATTTCACGGACAAACCGTGAAATCGTTGTATGTATCTTGTATGTATAATGAAAAATAAAGCATGTTATCTTATAAAAAACACAACGAGTGATCTAATAAATAACCAAAGCTGTATACGCGGAGAGATGGCTACTGAACAGAAACGGTTAGCCTGGTTGGGAATATGGAAGAGCTGCTGAAAAGGTGAACAAGATGAGCAGCTGAGATCTACAGAATATTGCAGGAATCACATCAAAATAATAATAATAATAAAAATAACCATAACATAAATACACAGAGTAACATAACAATAATTTTTTGCGATATTTTGCAGATGGTTTTATGGGCTTGTTTACTTCTCCGCTCCTCCGGCGCACAGTTTTAACACATTACACCTCGATAAAGCAAATGTGTTCTGTCCGCACAGCTGCGGTGGAGGCTTGCGTGCTGCACGGGCTCAAACGGCGAGCGGCTGGCTTTCTGCGCAGCAACAAGATAGCGGCGCTCTTCATGAAGGTGGGCAAAAGCTTCCCGCCCGCCGAGGAGTTTTGCAGGAAGGCCCAGGAGCTGGAGCAGCTCATGGAGACAAAGTGAGAGACACATGCGTCACGGCCTCTTCGCACACATCACAGCAGAATTCAAAGCCTGTTTGATCTATTTTCTGAGGAAGCTTCTTCTTATTTAATAATTAGAAGCGCTCTGGGGCTATGAGTCTTTCATCTTATTTGCACGACGCAGAGAAAATTCAGAACATTCTTTTTGTTTGAAACTTTTTGCTGGATTGTTTTTTTTTTTCTGCAGACGAAGTCAAAGCTTGCAGAGTCAAGACAGTCTTCGTAAGATGCCCCGGCTGCCGACCCTCAACCCTCCTGGGGTCAGGAACCTGTGGATCAGGACGGCTCTGTTTGAGAAAGTTCTGGATAAGATTGTCCTTTTCCTGGTGGAGAACAGCAGGTGTGTCTGAAGGACAAAGGACACTCTGTTCAGGCAGGTCAAAGGGTTCCTGTTCCTCCTTCAAAAAAAAAAAAAAACTTTACTTCTTTTCTTCCAGTAAATACTACGAGAAAGAGGCTATTCTGATGGACCCTGTGGATGGACCGATTCTGGCCTCCCTGTTAGGTAATGAAATGGCAAAAGAAGATATTTTTGTTATTAACTGTAATGTTCTACTATCGGATCGTTATAAACAGGTCAAATATGAGATCAAGTAGAGCAAAATGTTATAGTTGTAGCAGCTCGATGGATACTCTAAATTCTGTTAATGGATTTCCATGTGAAACAATTAGGGACACCTTTTTTTAAATATTTAGTTCTTTATTCAGAAATGCTCACATACTGATGTCTAGTCTATTTTTTTTATCTCTGAAATAAAAAGGGATTTAATTAACGTTCAATGTGACATGATTTAGAGGCTGTTTCAGTTCATCCTACAGCATGAATGATGTCAAGATCTGGGCTTTGACTCAATCCAGAACTTTCCATTTCTTATTTCTCAGCGAGTACTCGGCGGGTTTGCTGATCCAGTTCTGCTTTTTACGCACGGTAAAGCTCCTGCTGCATCAAGGAAACCCCAAACCATGATACGTCGGCCTCAGTGCTTCACATTTTAGTGCAATGCTGAATTTAGTATATGCCAGCATGTCCTGTGTTCTTGTGTACAGATGAGTCAGTTTTATACTCATCTGTTCGAAGAATATTATAGCGGAGGTCTTGGTCCATGTTCTCTGTGCAAAAGCATGATTGAAATCATGGAAAGTCCCGGGCCGAGTCGAAGGCCAGATCCATCCGAGATTCTGTGGGGCGACCTGAAGCGGGCCGAACATGTAAGAAACCTCTCAGACATGTCGCTGCTGAACGCGAGGAGTGGGGAAAGGTTTCCTCAATCCGATGTCAGAGATTGGTAGATGGCTGCCAGAAGAATCTCATTAAAGTTGTTTCAATCAAAGCGGGTAAGACCAGCTATAAGGGATTAGGGTGCATTAACCTTTTCTCTCAGCTGATGCATGTTTATTGCTATCTTTTGTTGAATTAGTGAATAGATTTTAAGCTTTGTAGTTTAAGTCCAATTAAATCACTATCATTTCTGGAGGAAAATTAAAAAAAAGGTTAGACATCAATATGTTGATAAAGAACTGAATGTTTAGTGATCCTAATTCTTTTTCCCGTGCCTTTTTAGTATATCAGAGGATAGATCTTGAACAGACGAGGGAATCTAACGTTTACTTTTAAAACATATGTTCTCCCTGCTCTGTTTTAGTCGGATTGTAACGCTTAGGAGGATCTAAAACTCTTGGCAGACTGTCTCTCCTTGCTGTCTCCTTGTAACAGTTGGACCGTGTGCTTTGGAGTACACAAAGATGAAGACGGCGGATCACTTCTGGACGGACCCGTCTGCCGACGAGTTGGTCCAGCGACACCGCATCCATAGTGGCATCTGCAGGCAGGATTCTCCCACCAAGAGACCCGCGTTGTGTGTGCGTGTGAAATCTCAGAGGTTCTTTTTTTAATCTTCTTATCCACGTGTCAGCTTACACACCGATAGATCAGCGGCGCGAACAGACATATTCACTCCTGAGATGCATTAAGTGAAGCACAGCTCGTCCCTGGAGCTGGAACAGGGAGTATCTCAGGTCTTCACACTTATTCGCCCATTATGCTGTCAGTGAAGCAGGTCAGCTCGGCCCGTCTAACCAGCCGCAGAGCTGGAAAACATTCGGTTCTCTTTGCATATGTGTTCGGAGGAAAACAAGATGCATCAGGGCAGCTACGCCGAGGCACATGAGCACGTAGGTGTGAGTCATCGGTCTGTTTTGTGATCGCACAGATCCAGAAGCGACACTCCAGCAGCAGCATGGATGAGCGCCCTTCGCCTTCCCCGTCAGCCCGAGAATATGTGGAGTCGCTTCATCAGAACAGCAGGGCCACGCTGCTTTTTGGCAAGAACAACGTGCTCGTGCAACCGGTAACGCTCTGAACCCTCAGACACACTGCATGCAGCGTCTTGCAAATGTATTTATACCCCTTGAATCACAGTCTGTGATGTTACCCTGATATGTTGTGTGACAGAGCATCCAGACGTAATGAATAATTGTAAAATGTTAATGTATTTCGCACATAAAAGGCTGAGAAGTGTGGAACCACCTTTTAATGGACTTGAAAAGTAGAAAAGGCACATTCTGGTTTGTCAATTTTTTTAATCTGTGAACATCAATTTTCAAACCAGGCGCCAGATTTGACTGGGCTTTTCTATCTCATGCGTGTACTTTGATCTAAACCACACCGTTGTAGCTCTGGCTGTATGTTTAGAAGCTCTTAATTAGCTCCACCTTCCTGTCAACTCTGACCGGGATCCCTGTCCCTGTTGCGGAAAAGCATCCCTGCAGCACGATGCTGTGGGATGCCGTGTTCGGGGAGACGCACAGTGCCTTTAGGATGTCGGCTAAGAAGTAAGGTTTTGGACTCGTCTGTGTCCGCTGTGTCTCGGCTTGTGGCAAAGTGTAAAGGTCCATTCATACCCTACGTTTGGCCTACACGTCCGTATTTCTGTCCGTGCGTTCTATCCGTTGACTCCTTCATACCTCCGTCCGTTGAGGTGCGCAATAACCAATATTTCCTCTAGGTGGTAGTGCTGGGTGCCAATAATTTGTCATTGATCAAACATGGCGACGGTCCAAGACGTGATTTTGTTTTATTTACTCTATAAGTAAACTTTTTGTTTGTCCCTGTGCCCCGGACACGACACATCATATGTGTGGGTAGTTGCGAACAAGCTCTGCAAGTCGTTCCTCAAATACCGCCATTGTTTAAAGCCCAGAATTACAACCTTCTTCGTGATTTTTTGACATTTTGTACTACAAACTCAATAGCGCCCCCACCTTTTTCCGGTAGTATTGCTCCGTATTGATCCGTTTCGTCCGTAATCGTAAGCTCCCAATTTTCGTGTCAAAGTACGGACGAAATCGACGGTTAGAATGTATGAAACAATCCACACGTATCCGTATCCGTGTTTTACGTGAGGTATGAATGGGCCTTAAGACGGACTTCTTATGACTCTTGGTCAACGATGGCTTTCTTTTTGCTCCTCTTCCCTAAAGGCCGAATTTGTGAATTGCTTGACTAATAGTTGCCCCGTCTACAGATTCTCTGGGCGGTGGATCTCTGCAGCTCCTCCAGAGTTACCATGAGCCTCTTGGCTGCTTCTCTGATTAATGCTCTCCTGTCAGTTCAGGTGGACGGCCATGTCTTCTGAGGTCTGCGGTAGTGCTGCAGTCTGATAGACTGAACATGTCATCTCTCCTTGATTTTCATGCTGCCGTTTGTTCACTAAACCTCTGAGGCCTCCACAGAACAGCTGGATTTACTGAGATTACATTACTCACTGGTAGACTATTAAATTATTAGATGACTAATGAAGAAATTAGTGTCAGTGTAAAGGAGGATGAACGCAAACGCCTGTCCTACTTTGCCCATTTTTATTTGTGAGAAAAATTTAAAACCACCTATGATTTTCCTTCTACTTTACAAATACGGACTGCTTTTGCACGTAACCCCATATAACACAAATACAATATGTTGATGTTCACCATTTTCTTCAGATTTTTATTTACTGAAATTACTTTTATGTTGCCCCTGCTTCAGAGGGATGACATGGAGGCTATCCCAGGTTACCTGTCGCTGCACCAAACTGCTGACATCATGACGTTGAAGTGGACGCCCAATCAGCTCATGAACGGCTCTGTAGCCGACTTGGACTACGAACGCAGGTGCAAAATATTTTAGGAGAAAATATATGATTCTGAAAGTAGCTAATGCATCTGAGAAATCAGCATTTTATAATATCTGTGTTATGTTCTCCTGCTCATACCAAGAATTAATACCATGCTAAGTGCCTTTCCTTTTTTTTAAATCATTTTTTTCACTTGCTGCGGTGTTTTTATAACACTCTCTGTTGCTGAATAATGCAGTGTGCTTGTGCTTGGGGGCTCAGTGTGTCAGAGTTACTGCTGGTGATCTGATGAAGCCCATTTTCAGCTTAGCAGCAGCCAACAGATGGCTTATTGACTGCCACACTGTCAGGGATCTATCAAACTAGCAAAACCATGTTATCCTCTGACATTCGCACATGGTTTCCATCAACAAAAAAATCCATCCTGGCTTGTTTATGTGCCTGCCGCTGGGCTGACAACTGCTTTTTTCTGTAAATGAAACCACAGATCCCCTGAGATTTTCCCCCTTCTTATTTTATTGAACCATCAGTGATTTAGTTGTTTCTTTCATTCAACGTTGAAAACAAAGATTAGAAAACGTCGTAGCTTCAATTACTCCCTTTTTATCTGTTGTTTTTCAGTGTATACTGGGACTATGCCATGACAATCAACTTAGAGGAAATTGTGTATTTACACTGCCATCAACAAGGTATGTGCTTTAATTAGAAATCTGACCCATAATATATTATTTGCAGTACGGTAATTTAGCTGTATATTGATAAACTCTTGTCAGTATGAAGAGCTTGATAGATTCCCATACATCTCTGTCCTGTAGTGGACAGTGGAGGGACGGTGGTCCTAGTCAGTCAGGATGGGATCCAAAGACCTCCACTTCGCTTCCCCAGAGGAGGACATTTGCTCCAGTTCCTGTCTTGTCTGGAAAACGGACTGCTCCCTCATGGACAGCTGGACCCCCCGCTCTGGTCCCAGAGGGGGAAGGTCAGCATATCGCCTATCCACAACACAATACAAATACAGCTGGGGTTGTCACAGGAAGAATAACTACAATGCTACACTAAAGCTAGTCTGATCTACAAAATCGATAAAAATTGATTTTGGGTTTGGAAATGGACCTATTGTCTTATTTAAATAGAGAAATGTGTGCTCAGCTCTCTCTCTCTTTCTCTGCCAGCAAGCATCACAACAACCACCATCACAACAACCATCAACAAGCATCTTTTAAGCCACATTTGTTCAAAACTCTGTTGATTTAATTTCAGTTCAATTCAATTCAATTGCATTTTATGTATATAGCGTCAATTCACAACACGTCATCTCAAGGACATTTACAAAGTCAAATTTAATCAAATCAGGCAAATTGGTCAAAAAGTTTCCTATCTAAAGAAACCCAGCAGATTGCTTCGAGTCTTGACAAGCAGCATTCACTCCTCCTGACAGAGTGTAGAGCCACAGGGACAGTCGTCTGCATTGTTGATGGCGTTGCCGCAATCACTATTACTGAGCATGCATGAAGCGATAGTGGAGAGGAAAACTCCCCTTTAACATGGAGGAAAACCTCCAACAGTACCAGGCTCAGTGTGAACGGTCATCTGCCTTGACCAACTGGGGGTTACAGAAGACAGAACAGAGACACAAAAAATCACAGAAGCACACATTGATCCAGGAATCCTTTCTATGTTATACGGTAATAGCAGATGATCTGTCTTCCCTGGATGATGTCACAGCTAAGAGAAGGCCACACCAGATGTACCTACTATGATGAGAAAAAAGACAGAAGATAAAGTTGAAATAACAACAAACAATGCAAATTGGAGAACAGTAGGAGAATTCAGCATAGTTAGAAAAATAGGCCCTGATGTCCTCCAGCAGCCTAAGCCTATAGCAGCATAACTATAGAGATAGCTCAGGGTAACATGAGCCATTCTAACTATAAGCTTTGTCAAAAAGGAAAGTTTTAAGATTAATCTTAAAAGTAGACAGGGTGTCTGCCTCACGGACCAAAACTGGGAGTTGGTTCCACAGGAGAGGAGCCTGATAGCTAAAGGATCTGCCTCCCTCTCTACTTTTAGAGACTCTAGGAACCACCAGTAGACCTGCAGTCTGAGAGTGAAGTGCTCTGTTAGGAACATACGGGGTAATCAGAGCTCTGATATATGATGGAGCTTGATTATTAAGGGCTTTATACGTTAGAAGAAGATCTTTAAATTCTATTCTTGATTTAACGGGAAGCCAATGAAGGGAAGCTAAAATAGGAGAAATATGATCCCTCTTGTTGATTTTCATCAGAACTCTTGCTGCAGCATTTCCCACACAGACGCTTGTCATTTCTGCAGTGCTGTGATAAAGTATGTTTCTCCCTGCTGATTTATTCTGCTTTTGCTTTTTGTCACTCTTGAGTGTTACAGATAATCCAAATAATTTAACATGATACAAAGGTGAAATCATGATTGCTGGCTCATCAGTTTTACTCCGTCATCTTTAGACTCCATCCATATTTCTGACAGACAACGGAGGAGGCTTCTCACTCAGTCATGCTGCAGCGCCAAGGAACCGGTGGGAATTACCCGCATTAACTAGAATAGCTTTTATGTGTGACAGAACAGAGTACCCAGGGATGACAGAGTCTGTGTGAATGTGGGACATTTGGGCAGAATCTGAGTAGGGAGGGAACACCAGTAGAAATCTAACAGAACATCTAAATAAAATAAAGCACCAGAATCAACTAGAAACTAAGCACAAAGTAATGAACTAACATGGAAACCTCTAACAGCTATACTTAAAATGTCTTCATTGAGAACAAATGTGTCGATTAAAGCTGATTTTTTTAAATCTGGCAAACCCATGATTACTGCGCTGTATGTAGTCCTAACATAATTGGCTTCAAAAAAGTTTCATATTTGTTGTTAATGACTTCAGCTTGATTCTTTTTTTTTTTTTTTTTAGGGAAAGGTGTTTCCCAAACTGAGAAAGAGGGTAGCTCTGGGATCTGGATCCACAGAGTCCGTCTCTGACAAGGAGGAGGACGAGGCCACGGATTATGTCTTCCGCATCATCTTTCCAAACAGCCAGTCGGATTTTGGTGAGTTTTTCCCTTAATACAGGGAAATGGGTTGGAGACTGTTGCATCGAAATGAAAACATCGCTCCTTGTTTGTTAGAGTGACTGTATCCCACGGCCCTCATCTCATCTCTTTCCCCTGAACCGAGTGGACAGTCGGCCTCCCGAACGGGGGCCGCTGGTTGCACCCAGGAGGTGCTGCAGCTGTCACGGAGAATCCTCCTCATTCACAGAAAGCAGCTGTAACGCTGTCGCACTGGGGCTCGTCAGTGTCTCCGCCAGCTCTCCTCGCTTTATTTCCTTACGTCTAATTCCCTTCTTCGTCTAGACTTCACCTCTGGCTGCTATTGATGTGCAGCATTATTAAAGCCACTTGTGTCGTGCCTTTCTAACCACGTCTCAATGCGGCTAACCTTTCAGAAACCGTTTAACACCTGAGCAGCCGATTGATCAAATGTTAATAAATGCATGTATTCGTGCATCCATCAGTACTCTGGTTTTACAAAGAAATATGGAATTTCAATATTAAAAGTGTGTGGGAACCCTGATTTTTTTATTTATTTTTTTTTGGGGGTCTAAAAAATGTTTTCCTTTTCCTGATAATCTTAACAGCTACTGTGTGGCGTCTTCATGCTTTCAAATTGTCTAAAAGTTTTTGGATCAGGACTCAACCAGGAAACAAACCCAGACAAACAAACCTTTGAAGTGCTTTGAGCGAGTCGCGACTGATCAGCGATTCGCCGTTGTGCCGCTGTGTTTAAAATCCTCCCTGTTCTAATGTAATTGCTCCTGAAAGCCTTCGAAGCGCGCCTCTTTAAAGTGATAATGAGGGTGTGTGTGTTTTATTTTTATTTATTTTTTTGGTTATTTGCACGCAGGGACTCCTCCAGACCTGATGGATGCGGGAGCCGCCCTGTGGCAGCCCACTCTCAGGAAGCCTTCGTGTTACTCCTGCTCTCAGGGGAACTTCTCTGACGGGGCTGCGCACAAAGGGTGCAACTTTGAGAGGTGAGAGAAAAGCGGCTTTCTAATACCACGGCGAAAACTGGAGCTGGAAGACAAATACGAGAACATTGAAACAACCCCGAGGAAAAATGATGTGACATTTGGGTGACTGGAAAGAGAAGTGTTTGGGGTAAATTAGCTGATAAGCGTGGCAGGAAGAAAAAAAAGACAAGCTGCTTGTGCTGATCGGCAGCACAATAGTTTATCGTTTTTACAAAAGGTCAGCCTCAACCCTGTAATAAGCCATACATCAGAGATAGTGGATTATGTGTTACGGAAAATATATATAAAAAAGATACAAATCAGATTAGCAGTTTAATGATGGTGTTGTAGAGGAAGAGGGCTGGATGTGGTGCTCTGCAAAAAATATTTATACCCCATGAGCCTTTCACATTTTGTCCCGTTATGACGACAAACTTCGAGGTATTTTATTGGACCAACACAAACTAGTGCATGATTGGGAAGTGGAAGGAACATGATACATGGTTTTCTCAGTAAATCAGCCTATTATGTCGTAATTCAGCCATTAGATCCAATACTTAGTGCGCTGCAATATTCTAGATGCATTGAAACTCTGCCTTTTCATAATTTATTTGGGGAGTTTGATAGACTATCACGGACTTTTATGAGGCGCTGTGATCTTAATGACCAAAATCATGAGCTCAATGAGGGCATGGTGTGTTTGTGTATATGGGGGGGAAAAGTGTGGAAGTACCTTTGATTTAAATTCTTATGATGAATGATATATACGTGTAAATATATATGAAAATATATATATATATATATATATATATATATATATATAAATATATATATATATATATATATATATATATATATATATATATATATATATATATTATTGCAAAATTGTGTCGTGCTGCCCTAGTTGAAAGATTATTACAATTTATTACAATGGACAAAAATTTCAGCCACTAATCTTCCAAAGCTAAAGCTAATTCTGCAATCATTGTCACTATTTGAAAGCCACGTATCGTTTTCCATTCGTCACATAAAATCGTCACTTAAATTGAACTCTGTGGTTGTTGTCTGTGACCAAAATGTGAAAAACTGGAAGCGGTGTGAATACTTTTGCTGTGGTTCGGGTAAAATAACCTGCGCTGTGTCTTTCTGCAGGACTCCTCTGAAGCTGCTGTGTGACAACATGAAATATCAGATCATCTCCAGGGCGTTTTATGGATGTATGAAATGCTTTATTCGTTGTCGTCGGCTCACGTTCACTATAAGCTGCTGCAGTAAATAACTAGCTCTCCGTCCAATTAGGGCTGGCGTACTGCCGCCACCTGTCCACTGTGCGGACCCACCTCTCTGCCCTCGTCAACCACGCCATCGTGGCGCCCGACGTGCCCAGCGACGCCTCCGCCGGGCTCACCGCAGACGTCTGGCAGACGTTTCTCAAGGACTGCACTGTGAGCACCACAGCGCATGCTTCACTTTAACTGCAGGCTGTTCACACGCTCACACGTGTTCACATATAATCTCAGCATCTTCCTTCCACTCTGTCTGCCTCCTGTCCAGTCCCTGCTCTTCCTCTGATAAGCACGCGGCTCACACTGCTGCTCTCATGACACCTGACTAACGGCCTTGTGAATTAAACACCACATCTGAAGGTTATGAGGATATTAATCAGATTTATGAGAAGTCAGGACCCTAGCCTGGCTCGTTTTGAAACAATAAAACATCGCATTCTTCATGAATAAGTAAATACGAGCTTTGATCACTGCTGAGGCACCCGGTGTTGTTTTTTTTGGCACATTAAGAAATGTGAGGCAGATCCTTTTCATTTTTAATAAAGAGGAAAATGGAACTGATTAAAAGGCACGCCCTGGACTGATCAAAGGCTTGTGCTGCATTTCGTTAGGCCTACAAAGAGCAGGAGCTGCTCCGTTTGGTCTACTTCGGCGGTGTTGACCCCTCGCTGCGTAAAGAGGTGTGGCCTTTCCTGCTGGGGCATTACCAGTTTGGGACGTCAGAGGATGACCGGAGGGAGGTTAGTTGCTTCTTTGTTCCTCCGCGCCCTCTGAGGAGTTCTGCCCCCTGACATTTGGATCTGTGGCTGTTCGCCCGTAGGTGGATGAACAAGTGCGGGCTTCCTACGAGCAGACCATGAGCGAGTGGCTGGCGTGTGAGGAGGTTGTCCGCGAGCGAGAGAAGGAGCTGCATGCCGCCGCTCTGGCAAAGTGCTCCTCTGGGGCGAGTGTGGACAGTTCCAGTCAAAGGATGATCCATCATGATTCCACTGTGAGCAACGAGGTAAAACGGCGGCATCCGATAAAACATTCATTCACAGTTAAAACCAATGGCTGCTGTTCACTTTGCCTTTTCGCCATTTTCTTTGGAAGTTTGCACTACATGCTTGACTTAACACTGCAAAAAGGGAATTAAAAGTAAGCAAAATTTTCTGGAAATGACTATATTTGCCCTTAATTGGAGCAGGTAAATAAGATTATGATATAGGTATTTTGACCCCTCAAATAAGGTAATTAAATATACTATAAAAGAAAGATACTTAGATATACTGCAATTAATATAAGGTCATGGAGATGAGTTGTTCCTGTTTTAAGTGCAAAAATCCTATTCCATTGGCAGATCATTTAAACTGCTCTAATCAAGGACAAATATACTCATTTCAAGAAAATACTGCTTAATTTTAGCTCCGTTTTTTTGCAGTAAATCTGGTACAGAACACAGGCTACCACAGTGGGATGTTCTGTGACAACAGTGCATGAATTTGTATCTACCAGAGGGAGGAAAACATATATTTATATTGATATAAAGTCATTTTCTATAATCTGCTTATAGTTTTGCTGCAAGGTTGTGGTTATATGACTCCAATAAATATTATCTACCAGCAGGAGGTTGCTCAGAGCTAAAACTACTCTGATGAGAGGTTCTAATCTGTCAGATTTATCACAAGAGTAACGTGGACTAAATGGAGATCACATTCGAAATGCATGTAAATAATAGTAAAAGCGCTTCAGAAAAACTAGAGTAAAGATGAGTATGAATTATGATTTGCTATATGTCAGAAGCGAGCATGTTTATGACATTTTATTTAGATGATTGAGGAAATAGCTGTAGAAGAAGTAAGTACCTGGATATGGTTTATGGCTATGCATTGGCAAAGAGGCCGACCTCTGCTAGGAATGCACTGCATGCTGTACCATGTATAAGAATAATTCTTCCACAAAACCAAGATTAATTAAACTCATTTGATATTCTTACTCACTCTCGAGATATTTGGGTGTATCACGTAAACATGTGAAGATTAAATACAATTGAAGACACCAAAAAAGAAAATACAACCCCTTCAAATTTAGGATATATTATATTTTGAATGCATATAAACAAAAAATGCTGATCTTTAAAATATAGGGTCTGGCAAAAAATACAATATTGTAAAAATAATTGTAAAAATACAATATAATTCTCTAAGTTTAACAGTTTCACGCATTTTGTATGTAAATAGAAAGAAAATAGTCCCCTGATCAATTCCAGGATTTTATGTATTTTAACTCCATATTTAAAAAAAAACCCTCCTTTAAGTTCAAGAACTTTACATATTTTAATAAACATAAAAAATAATGATAAAATAGTATGTGCCGAAATAAAAATATGCACGTTTAAAATCTAGTGTTTTACATATGTACATAAACCCCTCGTCATTTTCAATTGATAAAAATTGCCGTGGCAGAATCTGTGATGTGCACTTTTATACAAATTCAGATTAAAGTTCAATAATTTTAGAACCCGTAAAGGCCAGATCATTTTAATGTTAGAAACCCCAGAAACAAGAGAGACCTTTTTTTTAACAAATGTATATGTTTTTTTAAGGGAAACCAGCAGATAAAAGTTTTTCCCCCTCTGGACTTTTACTCCACAGTCTCATTCATCTCACAGCTCAGACAGGGAGAGTCTGGCCCGCCTCCAGAGTGATTCCAGCAGCAGCACACAGGTACCCTAAACTAACTCTGTAATCTCCTCTCTTCACTCTTTCCACACAGAAACCAAAAACACAAACTTCACATTTATTCTGTTATGGTTTTAAAAACAACATTTTATGTCACATTTCTAAAAAAAAAAACATAAAACAATATCAGGCAAAAGTCAGACGCGTTCATTCTCGAGAGGCCGACCTTTTGTGTTCTTTTAAAATGTTTTTGACCAATCTTTTCATCCCAGAGGAATATGTTTTTATAAACTAATTTAAGATCTAGTTAATTAATCAAACAGGCATTAAAGCTCTTCTAAACTTAAGTAATGAAGCAATGTTGTTGCTTCACGTATTAGACAACTGGGAGCTTTTGTTTTTTGCAGGTTATCACTGAGACACAGACTGTTTTCATGTATTTAGGCTTGTTTGTGAAAAAAAATAAAGATGACAAACTGATCGGGGTGGTCGTGGCTTTGCAGAGAAGAGCAATCCTCAAATAATCTGGAAGCACTTATTTGACTCCAGCTTCTACATGCTGAAATGTCCTTGGGAGAGAAACTGAACCCAAAGTTTTGTGAATGTTTCATAATTAAAGCAGCGAAGCGTCAAATCACAATTTTTATGGTCAGCATTTATTTTTTGGTGAAGCTTTGACCAGCTGTTGATTTTTCCTAAACAGCTGCAATAAAAGGAGATATAAAAACAGGATTTAACATGATTTAGCCTTCGTGTTGTGAGCTGTAAAACAGCAGTTTCTCCCTGATTGCACTGCAAGAGAATCTGAATCTTTATCCTATGATTTTTAATGCCTTCCTTTTGGCATTTAAACTATTCTATCGTCGTCTTGTTGCCCTACGTTCCCCCTTTTTACCCTGAGGTGTGTCTGAGCAACTCATTTTGGTGAGGTCTCATTAAATATAAAGGAGGCGCTGACCCCCCCCCCCCCCCTCCAAAAAAAAAAATAAATTTATCATGAAGACACTTTAAAAGATCACAAGAAAGTCGGGCATGAAATCAAAATTAAAAGCCTTTGCACGAAACTGTAAATGTTTGAAGTATGCATTTAACCTAGACCTTCTAAACCAATGTTCTGCATTCTTCTTCCTGCTAGTTGTTCACATCCTCCCATCCCTTCCCCTGGAGTAGTCTGCTTCCCTTTGGCTTGTTCTTTCAGGTGTTTGAGTCTGTAGAAGAGGTGGACCAGCCCGAGTCAGAGTCCAAGACCGAAGAGGCCAAACAGCTGCCGAAGATGCCCAACGGAGCTTTGCAAAACGAGTCAAGCTCTCCTGACTCTGGACACCCTTCCTCACGAAACTTCTCCATCACGTCCGGCCTGTCAGACGGCTCCTTCAGCACGGAGGACAGCTCCGCACCAGACGCGTCCCAGAGATCCACAGCTGCGCCTCAGATGCCACAGAGCTCCGCCAAACCCGCAGTGGGGGAGGGTGACGCGCTGACGAGCGAAAGCCAGGTGTCAAGTGAAGAGAAGGGCAAAGGGGAGGAGGAGAAAGGGGAGAAAACATCTGACAGTATAGTTAAGAAGGAAGCTACATTGCATCCTGGAACACAGGAAAGCCTAAAGTCTGAAAATGTGAAAAAAGAAGGGACAAACTTTGAAGACAAAAGGCTGAAAATTAACAATAAAGAAAGTCCTCAAGAACATGCGGGACTGACGAGTGAGGAGGTTTCCAAGCGCAAAGAAAAAAACGGGAAACATGTTAAAGAAGCGGAAAAACTAAACGCAACTGTCAAGTTTTCACAAGATAAAGAAAAACCAAAAAGCCCAAAGGGATGCGAGGAGGAGCAGATCCTGGCCGTGTCCACGTCAGGAGGGGCTTACGGCTCCTCTCAGAGAGACGAGACCCTGACCGAGTCTGACGAGTCTCCCTCTGCCATCGAGATGGAGGAGATCCCCAAAGCGAAGGTTTCCATGGCCCCTTGGAGCAGGAGGGGACACTGCGAGACTTTCCCCGAGGATTCAGCAGCTCACACGGAGCTCAGGCAGGAGGTGGAAAAGCTCAGCCCCGAAGGAACGGAGTCCATCCTGTCGGAGCCAGAGATGGAGAGCCTTTACCCTCCCTTCGACTCTCTTCCCGCTGATGAGAACACAAAGAATGAAGTGACCTCTCAGGAATCATCTGGGAGCCCTTACCCTGTATGCAGACCATTTTTACAACGCTACATTTATGTGCAGCGGTGGTTCTTAAAACTGGGGTCTGGCAACCCTGAGGAGAGAGTCTTAAAAGAAACCTCCAGCTTGAAATCAATTCATAACCACTGATTTATTTTGACATAAGTCAACTCAAAAATGTGTTTCTTTTACTTACTGTCATCATTCAATTTTGTTCCAGCAACAGCTTTTGGATTTGTACACTCTAAATCTGCACCGCATTGAAAAAGACGTCCAGCGATGTGACAGGAATTACTGGTATTTCACTCCAGCCAACCTGGAGAAGCTGCGCAACGTCATGTGCAGGTAAAACACTGACCCCTGCAGGGACACGATGGCATAACACTTAACAGCAGCAGCAATGCTTTCAGCTGGTTGATTGTTACTTATCTGACTGACGATAGGTCAATTTAGGTCAATTTAGAAAGATTTAACTGGTGAAAACGTTTTTTACATTCAATGAATAACCCATAATTTATAATGATTTGATTAAAGATGAAGTCTATGTTTAAGACAACAAATACAGTATTTTTTTATTACAGTTCCCTGGGATCCTGGGGGGGCAGCAACATGTAAACAATGAAGCGACGATCTCAGTCGTGCCGCGAACACATTTTCTGTTGTTTATTGCATGGAGTAGATGGAGCAAAGCTATTTCAGACTCTTCTAAGGATTTGAGACTCAATACCTTGCATTTAGATTTTTGAAATGCTTGATTTAGACTTTAAAAGATTGTTTGAGATTCGTGAAACCTTTATTTGTTAAAAACACAAAAAGGGGGCGAGAATGACGTGTTGGATGCAGCATTCTACTTTTTTTTGGGCTATTACATAAAATCCTTATTAAAAAGTTTGGAGTTTGAGGTTACAACAAGACAAACTGTGAGAAGGTTTGCTCCTTATGGGCATCCCTCAGGATTCTACTATTCTAAAGTTTTATAACCCCAGCTGTTATTTGCTTCGGGACCTTAAATTGTAGCAGAAATGTCGCTGACTTGCTACATGATGGATGGATATCTTTTCAATGGCTTGTCTCCAGTGTCGGAATAATAGCCTGCAAAATGCCTCTAAATCTGCAGGAAGGGTATGAGTCAGAGCGGGAAACAGCCACACGGGGTTAAAGTCAACTCTCTTTGTTGGATATTCACAGCTACATCTGGAGGCACCTTGACATCGGATATGTGCAGGGAATGTGCGACCTGCTGGCTCCTCTTTTAGTCATTCTGGATGATGGTGAGTCAAAACACTCTCCTCCTAGTCCTACTTTTTTTGATGTATTCTCATGGTTATAGACTGAGCTGAGACTCGGCACGCTCCCTTCCCTACTCCATCTTGTCTTCACAGAGGTCAAGGCTTTCAGCTGTTTCAGTAAACTCATGAAGAGAATGAATCAGAACTTTCCGCATGGAGGAGCTATGGATACTCACTTTGCAAACATGCGTTCTCTAATCCAGGTGACACAGCTAGAGTTTTATAACAGATTCCTATAATAATCAATGAATAGATGTTTTTTTTTTTTTATCTGTACTATCTCGTACCTTCTCTGGCTTTAGATCCTGGATTGTGAGCTGTTTGAGCTCATGCACCAGAACGGAGACTACACCCACTTCTATTTCTGCTACCGCTGGTTTCTCCTCGACTTCAAACGAGGTGATGTAACGGCTCAGGCTAACAGAGTTGGTGCCAATTAGGAGGAGAAAAGATTCACTCCCCCCCCTTAAGTTCTGCTAGAGGATAAACATCAAAGCAGTGATTAAAGCCTGTGAGGGATTCAGATTTTTAGGTACATTTTTAGTCAGGATGCCTGTGAAAATTCTCAGTTATCCGGTTCATCGCAACAGCAAACGAGCTTAAATCGGAGGCAACCGGGCTTTCGCTCAGTTCTTTCTGAATATACTTCGACACTTATCCAGGAATCTTTGTCAATTCTGGTGGCTTGCTCTTGAGCGTTGAGTTTTAAATCAAGTTTAGTTTTTTTCGTCAACTATTTGTTGCAGTTGATCAAGAGGAGTTAAATGTTCGATCTGCTCAGAGGGATTAGTGGAAAACATACAGAGACTGGATTTTGTGTGCATTTCTTTCTGAGTTAAGCAACAGGTTATCCCCTGCATTATCTGATGCTATTGATAACTGGTATAACTGGTGGTACAGGCGGAGAAACCTCATATTTCTAGGGATATTCTGCAGATAAATAAAAAACCTGTGTGCAGATACAATATCCATGGGGGTGACATTGTGCTAGATGTCTGGGAAAGCGTCAGAGGAAAACGTGTTTGGAAAGAACCAACATATTTGCTCTGATCCAGGTACTTCCTAACAGCCATAGAGGTCCTGGAAACCACAGCCCAGTTTAAGTACAAACTAAATTTGTCCAAAGGCTAAATCGATGGTCACCCACGACTCAACTGGGTGACACAAGCAATGTAAAATGTAAATGTAAAAACATGAAAAAATTAAGCCCAAGAGAAAGAAAAAAATGTAATCTATAATGAAGAACTATAATGCACATTGTGCATTTTACATTTTACCAATGTATAATATAATGATTATGCTGCAAAAATATCAGAAAAAGTCCAAATGAAGGAAAAAGGTACGTCATAATGGTGTCTACATCAAAGTCGTTACACATTTAGTGTTGATGCAACTTTAATCTGTGTGTTCAGTTTAGGAATTGGAGATATCTTGAGGATAAATGCTTAAACAACAGATTAGAATAAAACATGGGTAAAACTGCCAAACCTCTGTTCCTCTGTGTGCTTTCTGTCCAGAGCTGGTTTATGACGACGTGTTTGCAGTCTGGGAAACCATTTGGGCCGCCAAGTACACCTCGTCAGGTCACTTTGTTCTCTTCATTGCCCTGGCACTGGTGGAGGTGTACAGGGACATCATCCTGGAGAACAACATGGACTTCACAGACATCATTAAGTTCTTCAATGGTAAAACATCTCCTAATCAGCTAATCTTTGAAAAAAAAAAAAACTTAAAAAAAGAGAAAAATGTAATGTCATGATGTGTTGCAAAGTATGTAAAGAAAAAAAGTGATTTATTGTCACTTTATTGTATATTAGTCCTTTGAGGTATTGAATATATAATATTATATAATATTTGTGGCCATTCATGGTTCCTGAAATTGACATGAGTTCTATTCTTTACTTAAGGTCAGTGGTGTTTTTAACTGTGGGCTTGAATGTCACCATGGAACCAGGGCTGCTGTGGTTTGATTGGAAAACATGTAGAGCAAACAGGATTTGTAAGAAATTCAGGAGAGTTGAATTATTTTAGTTTTCAAAGAGCTTGACTTATAAAAAAACACAGCCATCCTACAAAGAGAGATCTTTGTATGATTACATCCAGCATCTCGTCGTTCATCCTGTATCGTGTCGGCATTACTGCAGATAGGCCTTAGTCCATCTGTCCATCTCAGACTTGGAGGGAGCTGAAACTCACTGCAGCCGCTTCACACTTGACTTCTCATCATTTCAGGTCATGGCTGGAAGACGGCAAGAGAACCGCATCTGCTAAAGATTAAATAAAACCCTGATGTTCCTAAAACAAATATCCTACTTTCCACTACTATGCCTCAAGGAATTGTCCATGAGCACCTAAAACAGGAAGAATAGTCTGCCAGTGGTGCTTTTTCTACATACAGACACCTTTTAATATTGCATGGATTAGGTTCCCAGCACATCATATCTCTTCTGTTTTTGTTGTTTTGTTGCACTTTAATGTTTCAGTATATCACCCTCAGTAAACACAAAAGGCCGTTTTCAAATGGAGATTTCAGCTCTTAACAGGAAAAACTATCAAACCAGCCTGACACCATGTGAACTGTCATCAGGTGATTAAGATGACTAGCAATAGGTCTTTTACACGGTGTGAAGAAATTTTGACCCTTTCTTCTTTGCAGAAATTTTCATATTCGGCCACAAAAGAACAAATAACCCAAATGAGGCACAGATTCATTTGCTATCATAGTGAGACGACTCACAAAGCACATTAGAGTCTCATTCAGGCTCCTCTCCTTGTCACTGCAGCTGCTCTGAGATTTTTTCCAGGCTCCCTGTGGACAAAAAAACAAAATGCTGATGATGAGGATTGATTAGTTTGGTTGATTTTACAAACAGGGAAACAGACATCAGTTGGCAGATAATCAGTCCTTGTTTGAATCTGTGAAGATTTCTGAGACAGGAGGTGGGGGGTGCAGAGGTTAGGCACAAAATAATAATGTAATGGTTTTAAATGTGAGCCGGATCCGATTCAAACACTAGAGGTTATAAAATGTGTCTTTTCAATGTGGACTTCTCTGCCTGTTTGTTTTTCTCTTTTTCCTGCAGGAATTCATTTGCTAAAATCAGTATCGCTAAATTCATATGACAAAGCTAGCCTTCACAAGATATCCCGTCTGTGCGTCTCTTATCCGTGCAGCCCAGGGTTATTCATACTTACGAGTAAATCCATTAAAAACAAACGCCCTACTGTAATTTGGTTCAAAGAATTGCAGTTTTAAGGTTTGACATATATTCAGTTAAACTGTTTTTAATTGTTTTATGAGCAGTTGAATGAAATTATTCAGGGGGACTCGTTGTTATAATTTGTCCTGTTGTGTAATCTGGCAGCACATTATCATGCAAACATTTACCCAGAACAAGCTCTCCTCTATTAAAATTGACTACTCTCAAGTTGAGAGAGTGACTCAAAAGCTTACAGGCACGTTCAGCTGTTAGTTTTATAGCTCATTCATGCCATTGCTGTTTGGTATTGAAAAACATAACATTTGACTCTTTTTTTTTTTTGTCTTTCAGAGATGGCCGAGCACCACAACATCAAGCAGATTCTGACCCTGGCCAGAGATCTGGTGTGCAAAGTGCAGATGCTGATAGAAAACAAGTGATTGTTGCTTCTCGTCCTCCTCTCCTTCCACAAGAAGCAGAAACGGCTGTAGTAGCACAACCGTATTAAACACGCAAGTTCAAATACAATCTACTCAAGGCCTTCACAATCAGAGTTTGCTGCTATGAGCCTTACTGACTACCCCCTGTGGTGTTTGTCCTGTCAGCACTATGACCACCGGGTTGATCCGTGCGTGCGCTTAATATTTTAGGATAAAGACGTTCGAGCTGCACATTTCATGCCAAAACACAAAGCTGAATGCAAACAGAGACTATATTTATGAGGAAAATAGATTCAGATGCCGCTGTATCAATTATTTTAATAGCCTACTGTTAAAGAAAAATAAATTTAAGTAAGATATCTTCCTATTCCCGTCCCTTAACAAAGTAAAGATTATTGACAGGTTATTATTTTTATTATAATATGTACGCACAAACAAATAAATGTTAAACTCATCAATTGATTAAAAAATCTGCCTGGTAGCCTGAAATGTGACCCATTTGCCTTTTCACCCTCTGAATTCAGAATCATCTTGCTTCAAACTTTAATGTTTAATCAAGTTACATTTTCTTGCTAAAGTATTCACACCCCTGGACTTTAAAGGTGTCTTAATAACTGCATAAATCATTTCATAGTTGATATTGCTGCAAATGTAACTTCCCCAAAGAATTTTATTTACAGGCCAAACGTCTCTCCTCAGTAAAAGGGTTGGCTGTGGTAATGATATGCAGCTCTACCTACATGACTTCACTCTGATTGGCTACAACCATATTTGGAAAATCTTGTGTCGCATTTTCCCATGACACAGGAATATGCAGCTGGGATCTAGTTCTTCACCACGGGGACTGCTTGCTCTCCTCCTGGGTGACTGCAGAGGATCGCGGTGGAGAGCAAACTCTCCCAGGCTGCGACAGGAAAATCATGCCGCTTAGTCAACTGGATCCCTTACATTTGACAGCATTTGGAAATGAAATAAACTTACAGGTAATGACAGCGTTGTGGTCGCCACTTTCCATGTTTTGTTTTGAAAATCAAGATTTGAAATCCCCCACAGGAAACTCTCCAATAAAGTCCCCATAAACTCTTCTGTGATTCTCCCATACTTCGACCTTCGTGAATTTTTGTGCATCCTCAGACATATCAGCTCCCCTTTTCAGTAACCGCTGTAAAGTGAGTTTGAGGCTGAATATGGGATATTCGCGCTCCACGGCTTCTGCGGCGACTGCCTCCTGTTTGAAGCGATACAGGGAGGCTGTACCGTCTGCTTGAGGAGGGTGGCTATTTGCTTGATGGTGTGCTCTGATTGCAGAATATGAAACATGTAGAATGACAACCCAATTTTTGAGCAAGTTAAGAAAGCAGACCGTGCCAGAGCAGGTGCTTTGGTACTCAATTTAGACATTAACATGGCCTCATCAGTGCACAACAGACCAGATTATACCCCTAAAACCTCAGAAAATTTTTATTTGTTGTCATGGCTCCTTTGGGGGGGAAAAAATCACATTCCACCACAAGCTTTGGTGTGTTTTATTTTAATTTTATCTGATGGACCAATGCAGTGTAGCACATCATTTCGATTTGAATGGAAAATCAGAAAGTTGTCATAGTGCTTTGTAAAGAAAACATCTAAAAAGTCTGGTGCACGTTTATATTCAACCCACTTTTCTCTGATACCACTAATTAAAATTCACTCCAACCAGCTGATTTCAGACCTCATGCAGTTGGTGAAGAGTCTACTTGTGTGTAAGGTAACTTCAGTATTACAGTAATCTGGCTGTTCTGTGAAGGCGTCTGAGATTTGTTTGAGAACTGTTGTGAACAAACAGCATAATGGAGACCAAGAAACACAGCGGGAAGGTCGGGGAGAAAGACGTGGAGAAGTTTAAAACAGGGTCAGGGTGCAAAACAACATCCAAAGCTTTGAACGTGTGTGTTATGCCTAGATAAATTAACAGGCCCAAATTAAGAGGTCCAAGGTTACTTTGGAGGAGCTGCAGCAACCAACAGCTGGAAGTGGGAGAGGCTGTGATGCTTCTGAGGATGTGTTTCTTCAGGAAAGCTGTGCAGGCTTGACGGGAACACACCACAAAAGACTTGCAGCTGGAATTGCAGCAGATCGTGGTTCCGTGAATTCTGCTGGGTTGAATATAAATGCACACCAAGCACCATTTCCTATAGTTTCACAATTATGCAGGACTTTGTGTTAGTCTAACACCTAAAATCTCAGTGAGATGGAGTGAATTTCATTGACGTTTAAAGGGGTATTAGTACTTTTGCAGGTCAGTGTTACAGTGAAGACAGCGTTTAAAGTGTTCTTAAACTGCCTTTTCTGCCAAAACAGTATGTCTAATTTTAATGTGAGTCGGTGTGTCCTATTAGAGACGTTTGTCCAGATTATGTTGTGATCTCATAACCTGAGATTTTGTTGACTAATAAATGTGTGAACTGAATTTCGCACACAGATGTATAGGAAGAATTAGCCTAATTTAATTTTCCTTGTAAACTGTTTTGCATTATTCTGTGAACTTCTGCCTATTTTGAAAATTGTGTGATTTAATTATCTTTAGTTTTGAATTGTCTTGCGTTGTATGGTGCCTGCTTGCTCAATCAGACCTTGACTTTCTCTTTAAGCAGAAAAAGACAGATGAGGCAGTGATAACATTTAGCCAACCTAACCCAATAAAAACTGCTTTTCCACTTTATTCGTTTATATGACCAGTGATTTGTTTTTTTGAGAAGTTTATAGTCCAGATCTTGACCTTTGATGCAGTTCAATGCCGGTCACACACAGCCTAAAACTTCAGACACTTATTCTTCGAGTTGTTGTTGTTTCATGAATGTAGTAGGCTTTATCGCACTTATTACTTGTACTTCTTTGTGGATTTCAAGTGCAGCCAGATAAACTTTTTATTTTTTAATTTATTGTAACACTCTTAAGCCAAAGTATTTATTTATTTATTTATTTAGTTTTCTTTTTCTGGAAGCTGCTTTGTTTGTAAAGCTGATATTTTTATTTTGTGGCCAATTTTAAATGTGCACTGTAAAACAATCAGATTCTATAGAACTTATCATATATATACACATATATATATTCAATGGTATATGTTCTTGTAATAAAAAATAAAAATGGAATAGTTATTTTCCCAAATAACATTGTGGTGTCTATTTCACTTTCTTTTCCTTCTCTTTTTTTTGTTTTGTTTTGTTTGTTTACTCACACTGAGACAAAAAGGGAAAGAATGGGCCTTAAAATCCAATATGAAGGACAGGGTGTATCCCATGAGTGCTGGCACAGACAATGAATGGGTTCATTCATAATATCATAAGTATATTTATTTTTAAGATAAAACTGGCTAGAATTATTATTAGCTTATTGTTTAGTGGAGTTTTTTTATCATTTACGTTTTTTATGGTTTCTTGCATTCTTTTTTATGTAAACATTTTATTATATTTTTCTTCTTAAAATAGAACGATACAACTTAAAACATCAGAATGAAAATGACCAGAGAAAATAAATATGTCGTTATCTGCCCCCTATAATAAATTAAAACTTTAAATATTTAACAGATAGACCCTGAAACAAAATCAGCTGCTGGCCAACCAGCAGCCTGACATTGCAAACAGCTATGTGAACATTTCTTAAGGTACACCGTTCATTTAATTTCTAAACGTTACATCAAACAGTACATCATGTAGTACTTTAGTTCTGAACCTTGGTTTTACGAATATTTGACACTCTTTAAATTATAATCATTTTGTCTTTTTTTCAAATGGCGTTTGGATATTAAAATGCGTATTTATTGTTCTTATTTCAAGGATTATTAGGATTACAAAGATTAAATTATATCTGTCAAAAAATAAAAAAGTACGCCCGAACAGGGACTTGAACCCTGGACCCTCAGATTAAAAGTCTGATGCTCTACCGACTGAGCTATCCGGGCGCTCATGACAGTTACTGTACCGTTGGTCCTTCTTAAAGCTACTCCTTATGTGGTTGTTCTTTGTTTTGTGACGTGTGTAGTTCAGTAGTTCCTTGCCGCTGTGGAGTGGATTACTTTCGATGTTCCATTTAAAAAGACTGAAAGTTCATTACCTACAAACCTAACATCTCTAGTTGTCAGGTATTCAGCTACAGCCATTAGCGCATTTCAGCTACATTTGTGTCCTTTAAACCTTAGTGGTGCTTTACAAAATAACATCTCGGCTTTACAATTCTGTTCTTTATAATTAAATACAATAACACCATATTAATCATAAAAATAGTAACATCGGACGTTTGAGTGAACCAGGAAGTCAATTTAGCTGAGCCTCTCTTTCACTTCCTGCCTCTTTAGCATGTTGTTGCTAGCAGCAGAGCTACAGGCAAAGTGGAGCTGACCTTACTGGAGAAGGGGACTAAGACAGTGGCTGTTTTCTCTTAAATCACAGGCAGAGATGATTGTGTAAAAAATGGCTACAATGTCAGCATTTCATACGCTTCGTGGCGTTTCCCTGGAAATAATTGGTTCGTCCTGTAACCTGTGGAGAAACAATGTTTACTCCTTAACTACCAAGAGCTGCAGACTCAGATGTCTGCAGAGCCGCATCTTAAGACCGTTCAGCTCTCGCCAACATAACCCAAAGGTAGGTCAAATGTGCCATCATCAACATCCTATAACACTGTTTGTGTTTCACTAGTTATATGTGGTGATCTTACAGGTCCCAGAGGTGCCAACATGGGAGCCAGCACCAGAAGAGCAGCTTCCTCCGGTAACATCCTCTGACCAAAACAAGAGCTGAGACCTAATGTCTGCCAGAGCATGCTCAATCTGCTCTATCTGGTTCTAGCACATGACAATTTCACATTTTTCATGTGAAAAATTCCAATTACAAACAGCAAAACGTTTCATTGGGATTTTTATTTTTATGGATCAACACATCCAGTTTCCCGTTTGGGACAACCAATAATAGTGATGATGATAAACACAAGGTAGGGAATTATGGAGCAAAAGGAAAAGGACATATGGTTGTCAAAAAAAAAAAAAAAATCTTAGAAGTGTGCTGTGCGTTTGACTGACCGAAAAAACTTATGAAAGATTTTACAGAGGCTCTCTAATAGAATAGAAATGTATTACAATTTGCACGGGTAACGGACAGTGCAGGTACACTGGAGTTATTGTGCATTCCTCTCAGAGTCAGTAAAAAGAGTTAAAGTTTAAAAATAGAAGAGTGTGTGTATATATATATATATATATATATATATATATATATATATATATATATATATATATATATCTCCCATTAGCCCGATATAAAGAACAAATAATACAAGCATACAAATACCCAGTCCCACATTCTGTATTGGTAAATAATGGAGATACAACTATACACGTAGTACTGTGTTTTGCACACAAAAAATATATATTTTGCAAAGAAGGAAAAGGTTCAGTCTCTAAATGTTGAAAATGTTTATTCTCTAGATGCACAAATCTTGTCGAGTCATACCTTCAAGACTTGCAACTGTAATATAAGCAGGATATGGTTCTGTGAGGTGTTGGCTTGGGAATGCTGAACATGAAATCTAAATGCCTTTTGATAACAGATTTTTGTTTTGTAAAAAGTATTTGAAAACCATGTATCATTTTCCTTCTGCTTTATGACAATGCACTATTTTGTGTTGGTTTATTACAGCAGATCCTAATTAAATAAACTAAGGTCAGTGGTTGTAACATGATAAACTATAGGAACTACAGCAATATATTAAAACTGTTGTTTGTATGGGAAGAGTGGAAATAGTTACATTTTAGGAGATATGTCAAAGGACACAGGTTCATAGTAGGCTGTATATATTGCAAATTCACAACCCTGTATAACATAGGCCAGTCACATAAATATCAAATTAAATAAAATCTAAGTTGTTTAACTTAAAGGCGTACCTAGTCCACCTTATATTTCAGGATGTGTTCATGGGTTTCTCTCTTCTCTTTGGTGCTTCTATTTTCTGTTTCTGTGCTAAGATGCAAGTCAGACTTGATATAACTTTCTTTGTACTGAGGCTTTGTTGGAGCAACACCAAAACACTCAACAAAACTAAAGTCTCTTTGCAGAACAGCAAATACCACCAGACCGTGAAGTTAATGATCGAGCATTAGTCATACGACTATTAGATTAAATGTTTAATTAGAACATTTTGCAGCATGGATTAACTAATCCGAGTCCAATTAATTTCCTGATGTAGTAGATGTTTTATCTTCAGTATTGACAGTGGAGATGAGTGGTCATACATCATTTTGAATTTGTATTTGTAATATAATTATTAATTTTGCAGCCGACCAAAATCCCAGTGGACCTGGTGGACAAGCTGGAGCGGCTGGCCCTGGTGGATTTCCGCACCAAGCAGGGACTGGAATGTTTGGAGAAAGCCATTCGTTTTGCGGATCAGCTCCACATTGTCGACACGTCTGGGGTCGAACCGATGGATTCAGTTCTGGAGGACAGGTGCTGCCCGGTCATGTGCCAATAACAGCTTGGCCTCATAGAAAAAGAATAGGACGCAATCTGTTGCTAAAAGCTGTCGCGTTTTATCCACTCAGGGCTTTATATCTGAGGGACGACACAGCGACGGAGGGAGACTGTGCAGAAGAGCTGCTGAAGCTCGCAAAAAACACAGTGGAAGAATATTTTGTTGCACCTCCAGGTAGGGGATGTCTGGGTACAGCAATTTGTTAGCGCCTGCATTCTATATGAAAATGTTGAAAACTTTGGTGCACTCTTGTACTTTTTAAGTTAGAAACAGCAAAATAAGGATCCTCTTTGTTTTTCTTTTCCCCAGGAAATATTCCTTTGCCTAAAAGGGAGGAGAGGACAGCCATGCTCAGACACTCGGAGTTCTGATGACTGGATTGTGAATAATTTATTGACTTTTTTAATTGCGAAACTGTACATGTCTGCCTCAGCCTACAGTATACGACACAGGTCTTGGTTGGAACTACATGACCCAGGTTCCTGATTGTCCTTAATGCAGTTTATCTGCAACCATAAACTATGTGGGAGAAGCTGCTGGACATGCAGCTGGTTTCGTCTGTTCAGCTTCTGCTAAAATTCTAATCTTCCTGTTGGGCTGATAAACAAGTTTAGGTTTCAGTATCATTTCTTATGAACGTGACGTCACACTATATTGATGACTGCTGCAGGTATTAAAGGTAATGGTAACTGAAACATTTGTTGTTCTGTATATTTCCTTATTTCGGCTATTATACTTTAAATGAAGCATTTTCACTGAAATGTGACCTAAGACTCTTGGATTGTTTCAAGCTTTTATAAGTCGATACCTTTGGATTTTGATTTTACAATAAAGAGATATAAAATTAAAATCTGTATAACATTTTTTTTCTAATCACATTATTCTGTGTGTGCAAAACCAAGATATAATCTTGATTTTAGTAGCTGGATTTTCTTAAGGAGTACACTGAAATTGGCATTTTTTTTAAATAAATTTTTTGCCATGGTTTGTGATGGATTTCTTAAAAACATCTTTTAAGTATGGTATCAAAAACAAAACAAAGCTAAATAATTTCTCTTGCCTTCTTTCAGGCGGATACTTTGATGACTTTACTTTGCACCAAAAACTTGCTGAGATGTGCACACAAAAGATCATTGTTTAACTTTTTTTTTACCTTGGCTTACACCTAATGGAAACCAAAACGGAATTACTATGTTACAATAGACCAATAAAAAAGGATTTTAATACAAAATTGGTATGTTATGGCCTACACATTCATGGCAAACAGTGCTGACTTGACAGGGTCAGCAGGGTAAACCAAACCTGGTCATTGCTAAAGAAGCTGGCTGTTCAGGGTGGGGCCTAAATACTATTTATAGAAGGTTTAGTGCGGGGGAAAAGTGCAACATTTTCAAGAATCTTTATTGCCATTCTGTGTTACTATAACGACATTTTTAATGAGGCAGACACCGGCTTAGAATGCACAAACTACACAATATTTATTTTTTAACATTTTTTACATGCATATAGTCGCTAAAGGACTCATGTACTGTGTTGTCCACCCACGTTTTCTGGTTTAGAAACATTGTGATTGTCTTTGTGGGTCAGCAAACATCCCAGTCAAGACGAAGAGCTGAGAAGCATTGAACTCAAGATGCTTGAGGGTTAGTGTCATGCCAGTAAGAGATTATTTGGGGAGCTGGTATTGGTCCGCTTGGTGGCAATTGCTGGCACATAAGGTTATCAGTTTTAGAGCACAATTACTTTTCTCACTTAGAATGGCTTGGAATGCACTTTATTAATAATAATGAAGTCACAGGGATGGCCCACGACAAAAGCTAAGAGGCTGCTTAGGGCCCCCAAGAGCAATTAAAAATATTTTTTGCATGTATATAGATTTCTATCTGATTATGATATTAGAAACATCACCTTATTTGACATTTGCTATAGCAAATCTGTATTAATGAAAGAAATAGAGGCCCCAAAATCAAATACTGCTTAGGGCCCCTTGGAAAACTACGTTTTGTATTTACTCAGGTTGTCTATGCCTGAAATTAGTGTTTGATGATTTGAAAGTGTCTGCAAATCTGTAAGTGTATCAAAAGTTTTGCTTTTTAAATTAAAGTTTTTTGTTGATGTATTCATTCTACAGGTTTTTCAAAATTATACAGGAAATAGTAGTTTACTCTCTTGTGAATATCTTTATATGATGCTTTTTAAATCCTATCCTAATAGTTTACAAAACGGCGCACTTCAACATGCCAAACTTTTTCGTTTTCTGTTTTGCTTCAAATAAAGTCTGACGTTACATCTGATGAATCACCACCATCTGATTTCTGTTTTTGTGTCCCTCCCTCCTCACTTCACCAGGTAAGAGGGAAACCCCAGCTGATCCTCCACCTCACCTGTTTGCAGGTATGTGAGACGTCATGAAAACAGCGCTATTAACAACAAAGCAGCACACTCGTGTTTGGAGAATAGAAACCGAAAGTTAACGAGACAGATGGAAAACGAATCTTAAGTGAAGCAGGGGGGCGGACCCGGGCTGTATATAAACACAGCTGTTCTGCCGCAAGGCACATCCGCTGATCATCGACGATTATTGGACACTTCAAGCTTGAAGGACGCTTTCTTCGTTACAAGTTCATTACAAAGTGAGTTCCTCTCCTCATTAAACCAACATTTATCATCTTTGTTCTGGTTATTTTCATGCCGAACACTTCTAAAACTATTTTTCAGATCAATCATGGAACTAGTCATCACTATGCTGAACGGGACGTCCCGGACGCTGAAAGTAAACCCTCACGACACAGTGGGGTCCCTGAAGACGTGCATCCAGGGGCAGCTGGGGGTCCCCGTTTCGAGACAGAAGCTGGTCTTCAACAATGGCCAAAGTACACATCTGAACGACGACTCCAGAGCTCTGAGCTCCTACAACCTGCACTCGGGCTCCCGGGTGTCCCTGCTGGTCACCGAGCCCGCCACCATCCAGGTGTTCCTCAAAAACGAGAAGGGGACCAACAGCACCTATGAAGTCACACCAGAGGAGACCGTGGAGAACTTCAGGAAGAGAGTGCAGGAAAGAGAGGGGGTTCCTGCGAACCAGCTGAGACTGATCCACGAAGGAAAGGAGATGCAGGCAGGAAAACTAGCCGACTACAATGTGAGGGAGCTGAGCACCATCTTCATGACGCTGCGTCTGAGAGGAGGCTGAGAACGCTCACGTCCACCATGGAGAACACATTCCCGTTTTTTTTTTTATTTTATTTTTTTATTTAGACGTTTATTTGAAAACTTTTTTTTCAATTATAATTTTTTTGGCACCCAATTGTTACATATATATTATCAGGTGCAATTATAATGTATTTTCTAATAACAATAAAAATGACACATTCAATTCTATTCAATTCAATTCAATTTTATTTATATAGCGCCAAATCATGAAACATGTCATCTCAAGGCACTTTACAAAATCAAGTTCAATCATATTATACAGATTGGGTCAGATTATACAGATTGGTCAAAAATGTCCTATATAAGGAAACCAGTTGATTGCATCAAAGTCCCGACAAGCAGCGTTCACTCCTGGGGAACCGTAGAGCCACAGGGAGAGTCGTCTGCATTGTACATGGCTTTTCTGCAATCCTTCATACTGAGCAAGCATGAAGCGACAGTGGGAAGAAAAGCTCCCCATTAACGGGAAGGAAAACCTCCGGCAGAACCGGGCTCAGTATGAACGGTCATCTGCCTCGACCGACTGGGGTTACAGAAGACAGAGCAGAGACACAACAAGATAGACAAAAAAGCACAGAAGCACACATTGATCTAGTAATCTGTTCTACATTAGATGGTAGTAGAGGGTGAGCCGTCTTCTCTGGATGATGTCACAGTTAACAGAACGCCAGACCAGGTGTACCTACTATGAAGAAAAAGAGAGAGAGCAAAAAGTTAAAAGCTAAGATGACGACAGTCATTTCAATGTAATACAATGCAAAACTGGAGAACAGTAGACTGAAGAACAGTAGAAATCAGTAGAGTGAGAAAATTAGACCCTGATGTCCTCCAGCAGCCTAGGCCTATCACAGCACAACTATAGAGATAGCTCAGGGTAACATGAGCCACTCTAACTATAAGCTTTGTCAAAAAGGAAAGTTTTAAGATTAGTCTTAAAAGTAGACAGGGTGTCTGCCTCACGGACCAAAACTGGGAGTTGGTTCCACAGGAGAGGAGCCTGATAGCTAAAGGATCTGCCTCCCATTCTACTTTTAGAGACTCTAGGAACCACCAGCAGACCTGCAGTCTGAGAGCGAAGTGCTCTGTTAGGAACATACGGGGTAATCAGAGTTCTGATATATGATGGAGCTTGATTATTAAGGGCTTTATACGTTAGAAGGAGAATTTTAAATTCTATTCTTGATTTAACAGGAAGCCAATGAAGGGAAGCTAAAATTGGAGAAATATGATCCCTCTTGTTGATTTGCATCAGAACTCTTGCCGCAGCATTTTGGATCAGCTGAAGACTTCCAACTGCATTTTGTGGACTTCCTGTGTTATAAGAATTATTATTCTGAAGTCACTATGGCCTCACACCACTCGGACAGAGGAGGCCTGGAGACCTGATGTCTGTGTATGAGATCCACTGTTTTCTGATTGCAAGGCCAAATGCTGCAGCTGCTGAGGGATACTGATTGTTTACGATAGACTGTCTTTGTTTTGTCTCATGGGAAGGCCACGGTGCAGTATTAGGGGAAGCCCGAAAAGTGAGACAGACAGAGACAGGGCAGACGCAGACTGCAGCGGAACCGTGGGGTGCGATTACTTTCCAACTATGTGAATCTCTGCTCAGTTTCTCAATAAAGGTGCTGGAACGTTATACCACCGTCTCGTCATTTAGTAAAGATGGGAACTCAGTTACTATTGCTTAGAATTTCACCCAAAACTCCCACAACAATTTGGCGTAAACGAACAAGATCTCCGACCGACGAGCGAGGGAGTCCGGGGACAGGAGCTGCTTTGGCCGGCCCGGAGAGGTTATCCGGCCTCTGGTACCCCGAATGGATTTTCAAGGGACGTGGAGGAGCTCCTGGTCTCGGAGCGTCTCTGGGCGTCGGCGCGAAGATCTGAACCTTTCTTTCATGAGACGGTAAGGGGATTATTTTCCAGCTCTTTTAAAAACAAACGCAATTGGTCAAAAAATGCTTGCAAGCTTTTAAATTTTAAACCCCATTTTAAAGTATACCTCAAGAAATTTTAAAATTTAAAACTGTAAACCTAAAAGGTAGTAAAAGTAAAAGCCGGTAGAAATAATGAATTATATTTAATCCTTAAGGCAAATAAAACAGGGTTCGCAATACCGAACGGTGACTAAGGTTTAAAAATTAGATGGGAACTCAGTTACTATTGCTTAGAATTTCACCCAAAACTCCCACAACACCTGATAGTAAAGAATTACAATAGTCCAGCCTTGAAGTAACAAATGCATGGACTAGTTTTTCAGCGTCACCCCTGGACAAAATGTTTCTAATTTTGGCGATATTCCGGAGGTGAAAAAAGGAAACTCTGGAAACCTGTTTAATATGGGATTTAAATGACATGTCTTGGTCGAAAACATCACCAAGATTTTTAACTTTATTACCAGAGGCCAAGTTAATGCCATCCAGATTAAGTGATTGATTAAGAAGTTTATTTTTTTGAGGACTCTGGTCCAAAGAATACAACTTCTGTCTTGTCAGAATTTAAATGCAGGAAATTTAAAGTCATCCAGCTTTTGATGTCATCAAGACATGACTGCAGTCGAAGTAACTGATTGGATTCATCAGGATTTATGGATAAATATAGCTGAGTGTCATCAGCATAACAGTGGAAATTAATCCCATGCTGTCTGATAATTTTGCCAATCGGAAGCATATATAGTAAAGAGAATTGGTCCAAGGACTGAACCCTGTGGTACTCCACAAGTGACCCTAGAGTTTGAGGAGGATTTATTATTAACATGGACAAACTGGAATCTGTCCGACAGATAAGATTTAAACCAGCCTAATGCTTTTCCCTTAATCCCTACAGTATGCTCAAGTCTTTGTAGGAGAATATTGTGATCAACTGTATCAAACGCAGTCTATACTTGTCTAACAGGACAAGTATAGACACAAGTCCATTATCTGAGGCCATGAGAATATCATTGGTGACCTTCACCAGAGCTGTTTCAGTGCTATGATGAGCTCTGAAGCCTGACTGAAACTCCTCAAGTAGGTCATTACTTTGTAAATGTTCACATAGTTGATTAGCAACTACTTTCTCAAGAATTTTAGATAAGAAAAGAAGATTAGATATAGGTCTGTAATTTACTAACTCATCTTGATCAAGAGATGGTTTCTTAAGTAAAGGTTTAATAACAGCTACTTTAAAAGCCTGTGGTACACATCCATTTACCAAGGATAGATTAATCATGTCTAAAATAGGACCACTGATCAGAGGGAATACCTCCTTAAACAACTTGGTTGGGATTGGGTCTAACATACAGGCATATTTCTTTAGTGTTTTATTTCTGTATTTTCATAGCTCTGTTGGTTTGGCTCATTAAACAAAAAACTCTAGTTTGTTCTGCTTCTGTGAAAAAAAAGTACTTTTGTTTTGATTTCAGAGTTTTAAAGCAGTGTATTATCAGTTGAGTGACTTCATGTAAAACAGCCACTTATAAGGGCGTTGGCTGCAGTCTTCTCAGTCTTCAATGAAAAAGGAGCCCCTTTTCCCCACAGTGGCAAGGTAGGCATACCAGAATAAGGCGATCATGTTGGCAAACAGCACTCGAAACTGAAACAAACACAAACACACAGGGGGAGGGGAACAAAGACATTACAAAGGAAGTCAGTATTAGACCAGTCCTGGTTTGTAAGATGAAAGCACAAAGCTAATGTTTATGAATGTGAAGGGAATCCAGACTTCCCAGGTCATCGTCACAGCTCTCCAGTAACTCTTTCTCATCTTCCTCTCAAAATCTTCCCTACCTTTAGCCTGAGGAATATCTATATTTAACTCTTTTAAACAATTAATACACATAATTACTCATTTTATACATCACAATAGGTTTACTAGCATTCAAAGTGATATTTATGCTGAAATCCAAATATTCAATTAGGCTTATTTAGAACTTGGAGCATAGTATTTTACAGATATTCAGTCAAGCAAATAAAATAAAAATAAAGGTTCATGCATGATAAAAAAAACTAATAGGTGAACAGAAAACCTCTGATGTAATCACCCTCAGCACGGGCTCCCCTCAGGGCTGCGTCCTGAGCCCCCTGCTGTTCACTCTGATGAAAAATGACTGCGTCCCCAGGTTCACCACCAATCACGTCGTGAAGTTTACAGACGATACGACGGTGGTGGGCCTGATCAGAGACGACAACGACCGGGACTACAGAGAGGAGTTGGAGCATCTGGTGGGCTGGTGCAGAGACAACAGCCTGATCCTGAACGTGGAGAAAACGAAGGAGATCGTCGTCGACTTCAGGAAGAACCGGCCTCACCACGCTCCACTGCTCATCAACAGCTCAGCAGTCGAGGTGGTCAGCAGCACCAAGTTCCTGGGGGTGCACAACACGTACAACCTCACCTGGTCTGTGAACACCACGTCACTGGTGAAGAGGGCACAGAAGCGCTTGTGCTTCCTGCGGAGGATGAGGAGAGCCCACCTGCCCCCACCCATCCTCACGGCTTCCTACAGAAGCACCATAGAGAGCATTCTGACCAGCTGTCTCTCTGTGTGGTGTGGAGGCTGCAGCACCTCCGATTGAATAAACGTGAGGAGAGTGGTGAGGACAGCAAAAGGGATCATAGGGGCTCCTCTTCCCTCCATTAAGGACATTTCATCCCAGCGCTGCATGTCCCGAGCCCCTAACATTATCAGAGACCCCTCACACCCCGACCATGGACTGTTCTCCCTGCTGCCCTCAAGGAAGAGGTTCTGCAGCATCCACTGCAGGTCCACCAGGTTCTGCAACAGCTTTTTTTCCTGCATGCTGCCATCAGACTGTTGAACTGTTGAACTCTGAATTGGACTCTGCACCACATTTACCACATTTGCACCATTATCTGGCATTTCCAAGTTGCCGAACTTTATCATCCATTCAAAGAGTACACCACTCAATGTTGCTGCATTTTGCACAAATGACTTTTTGCACCATTATGTTTGCACATAAACAATGGGTCAACGTTATTCTGCACACTGTTTTTCTCCTGCATTGTTACATTCTGATCACTGCTGCACTTTATATTGTAATGTTGCCTTATCCCACCTGTAATCTCACTACACTGTCGTAAACTGCGTGCAACGAAATTTTGTTCTGTATGTACTCTGTAGATACAAAATGACAATAAAGTTGTCTAAGTCTAATAAATTCTCAGATGTTGCACAAATATTCTTCAAACATTTACACATTCAAAGAGCCAATAAATAAAAGTATTCATAGTGCCTATTTTCCCTGGATTTATTGAGGGGGGGGGGGGCAGAGTAAAGGAGGCTGAATACAAATCCATGGCACATTTTTTGAGTACACTCAAAAAAATGGATTTGTCAGATTTACTAATATTGTGTTCCCACATAACAAAAGCATAAAAACAGAATAAAATACTGTAGAACTTTTCTTCACTCATGGCAACCATGGTGCTTTTTGGGATAGGCTAAAAAAATGTATTTGAATTTGAACACTTACAAAGTAATGGCCTACTTGAGGAGTTTTGGTCAGGCTTCAGAGCTCATTGTAGCACTGAAACAGCTCTGGTGAAAGTCACTAATGATATTGTCATGGCCTCAGATAATGGACTTGTGTTTGTACTTGTCCTCTTTGATCTCAGTGCTGCATTTGATACAGTTTATCACAATATTCTGCAAGAAAGATTTGAGCATACTGTAGGGATTAAGGGGAAAGCATTGGGCTGGTTTAAACCTTATCTGACAGATTCCAGTTTGTACATGTTCTGTCCTTTGGCCAATTCTCTTTGCTATATATATTCTTCTGATTGGAAAAATTATCAGACAGCATGGGATTAAATTCCACTGTTATGCTGATGACAATGAGCTATTGATCTACATCAATGTATATTTGTCCATGAATCCTGATGAATTCAATCAATTACTTTGACTATGGGCATGTCTTGATGACATAAGGTGGATGACTTTAAATTTACTGCATTTAAATTTTCACAAGACAGAAGTTGTAATCTTCGGAACAGACTCCTCAAAAAATAAACTTCTTAATCAATTATTTAATCTGGATGGCATTAACTTGGCCTCTGGTAATAAAGTAAAAAATCTTGGTGTTATTTTTGACCAAGACATGTCATTTAAATCCCATATTAAACAGGTTTCCAGAGTTTCTTTTTTTCACCTTTTTTTCATCGCCAAAATTAGAAATATTCTGTCAAGGGGTGGTGTTGAAAAACTAGTCCATGCATTTTTTACTTCAAGGCTGGACTATTGTATTTCTTTACTATCAGGAAATCCACAAAATGCAGTTCAAAGTCTTCAGCTGATCCAAAATATTGCAGCAAGAATTCTGATTAAAATCAACAAGAGGGATCATACTGCTTTAATTTTAGGTTCCCTTCATTGTAATTTTTTTTTTAAGTAAACCACTGCAGGTCGCGGGTGAATCATCAGCATCAGGGAAAGGAATCTCTTCTCACAATCCAGAAGCGGGCTGAGATGGTGAGTACAGACTATGTTGCTGGTGACGCCCTAATGCGATTGGGAGTTCAGTCAAGGAAGTTCTCAGGGTTTTACTCCTTGGACTGGCAGGAGCTTGGTGGTCAAAAAGAAGGCACAGGGTCAGAACTGTGATGGCAGAGTCAGGCAGGATGATCAGAGTCTGAAGTCTGAGAGCAGGTTCTGAATCTTGAGGTCTTAACAGGTTTGACCCAGGACAGGTGAAACGTTGGCAAATCTTCATGGTTCTAGGTAGCTGGAGGCGGACAACCACCGGGTTCACCACCTTGGAGATCTTGAAAGGGCCGATAAAATGAGGTGCCAATTTTCTGCTTTCCACCCTTAATGGTAGGTCCTGGGTGGAAAACTAGCCGACGACAATGTGAGGGAGCTGAGCACCATTTTTATTGCCTTTGACCATATGAGTATGCATATGTTATACCATTATTTTTTTCGTCTATATTACTTCAACCAGGAAGACAAAAACAGCTTCTTTGACTGCCACGTTGCTTCTCACCACATGGGGCTTCTGCGAGAATGTAGGAAACTTGTTTCATTTCATTATAACTTACTAAAAACACAGAAGTCCGTAGTAGAGAGCCTTAGGTTCACAGTACAGAGTCTGGTCTTGATTTTGAAGTGAGTAATTGCAAGACAGGTCATGGTTGGAACTACATGACCCAGGTTCCTGATTGTCCTTAATGCAGGTTCAGGATTGTCCTTAATGCAGTTTATCTGCAACCATAAACTATGTGGGAGAAGCTGCTGTCTGTTCAGCTTCTGCTAAAATTCTAATCTTCCTGTTGGGCTGATAAACAAGTTTAGGTTTCAGTATCATTTCTTATGAACGTGACGTCACACTGTATTGACGACTGCTGCAGGTATTAAAGGTAATGGTAACTGAAACATTTGTTGTCCTGTATATTTCCTTATTTTGGCAAATATACTTTAAATGAAGCATTTTCACTGAAATGTGACCTTAAGACTCTTGGATTGTTTCACGCTTTTATAAGTTGATACATGTGGATATTGATTTTACAATAAAAGAATATAAAATTAAAATCTGTATATTTTTTTTTTCTATTCACATTATTCTTGGTGTTCAAAACCAAGGTATAATCTTGATTTTTATTAGCTGTATTTTATTAAGGAGTACACTGAAATTGGCATTTTTTTAAATCAATTTTTTGCCATGGTTTGTGATGGATTTCTTAAAAACATCTTTTAAGTATGGTATCAAAAACAGAACAAAGCTAAATAATTTCTCTCGCCTTCTTTCAGGCTGATACTTTGATGACTTTAGTTTGCGCCAAAAACTTGCTGAGATGTGCACACAAAAGATCATTGTTTAACTTTTTTTTTTTTTACCTTGGCTTACACCTAATGGAAACCAAAACGGAATATTACTATGTTACAAAAGACCAATAAAAAAGGATTTTAATACAAAATTGGTATGTTATGGCCTACACATTCATGGCAAACAGTGCTGACTTGACAGGGTCAGCAGGGTAAACCAAACCTGGTCATTGCTAAAGAAGCTGGCTGTTCAGGGTGGGGCCTAAATCCTATTTATAGAAGGTTTAGTGCGGGGGAAAAAGTGCAACATTTTCAAGAATCTTTATTGCCATGGTGTGTTACCATAATGACATTTTTAATGAGGCAAACACTGGCTTAGAATGCACAAACTACACAATATTTATTTTTTAACATTTTTTACATGCATATAGTTGCTAAAGGACTCATGTACTGTGTTGTCCACCCACGTTTTCTGGTTTGGAAACATTGTGATTGTCTTTGTGGGTCAACAAACATCCCAGTCAAGACGAAGAGCTGAGAAGCATTGAACTCAAGATGCTTGAGGGTTAGTGTCATGCCAGTAAGAGATTATTTGGGGAGCTGGTATTTGTCCGCTTGGTGGCAATTGTTGGCACATATAAGGTTATCAGTTTTAGAGCACAATTACTTTTCTCACTTAGAATGGCTTGGAATGCACTCTATTATTAATAATGAAGTCACAGGGATGGCCCACGACAAAAGCTAAGAGGCTGCTTAGGGCCCCCAAGAGCAATTAAAAATAGTTTTTGCATGTACAGTATATTGATTTTTATTTCATTATATTAGAAACATCACCGTATTTGACATTTGCTAAAGCAAATCTGTATTAATGAAAGAAATAGAGGCCCCAAAATCAAATACTGGGTGTCTGTGCATGAAATTAGTATTTGTTTGATGATTTGAAAGCATCTGCAAATCTGTAAGTGTATCAAAAGTTTTGCTTTTTAAATTAAAGATTTTTGTTGATGTATTCATTCTACAGGTTTTTCAAAGTTACACAGGAAATAGTAGTTTACTCTCTGGTGAGTCAGATGCTTTTTAAATGGTATCCTAATAGTTTACAAAACGGCGCACTTCAACATACCAAACTTTTTCGTTTTCTGTTTTTCTTCAAATAAAGTCTGACTTCACATCTGATGAATCACCACCATCTGATTTCTGTTTTTGTGTCCCTCCCTCCTCACTTCACCAGGTAAGAGGGAAACATCAGCTGATCCTCCACCTCACCTGTTTGCAGGTATGTGAGACGTCATGAAAACAGCGTTATTAACAACAAAGCAGCACACTTATGTTTGGAGAATAGAAACCGAAAGTTAACGAGACAGACAGGGAAAACGAATCTTAAGTGAAGCAGGGGGGGAGGACCCGGGCTGTATATAAACACAGCTGTTCTGCCGCAAGGCACATCGCAGATCATCGACGATTATTGGACACTTCAAGCTTGAAGGACGCTTTCTTCGTTACAAGTTCACTGCAAAGTGAGTTCCTCTCCTCATTAAACCAACATTTCTCATATTTTCTCTGAATATTTTCATGCCGAACACTTCTAAAACTATTTTTCAGATCAATCATGGAACTAGTCATCACTATGCTGAACGGGACGTCCCGGACGCTGAAAGTAAACCCTCACGAGACAGTGGGGTCCCTGAAGACGTGCATCCAGGAGCAGCTGAGGGTCCCCGTTTCGAGACAGAAGCTGGTCTTCAACAATGGCCAAAGTATGCATCTGAACGACGACTCCAGACCTCTGAGCTCCTACAACCTGCACTCGGGCTCCCGGGTGTCCCTGCTGGTCACCGAGCCCGCCACCATCCAGGTGTTCCTCAAAAACGAGAGGGGGACCAACAGCACCTATGAAGTCACACCGGAGGAGACCGTGGAGAACTTCAGGAAGAGAGTGCAGGAAAGAGAGGGGGTTCCTGCGAACCAGCTGAGACTGATCCACGAAGGAAAGGAGATGCAGGCGGGGAAACTAGCCGACTACAATGTGAGGGAGCTGAGCACCATCTTCATGACGCTGCGTCTGAGAGGAGGCTGAGAACGCTCACACGCCCACCATGGAGAACGCATTCCCGTTTTTTAAATTATTTTTTATTTATTCAGGTGTTTATCTGAGAAAAAAATATTCCAAAATGTATTTTCTTTGCACACACATAATTATTGCATATATATTTTGTCAAATGTAGTTGAAATGTATTATCTAGTACAGCGATTCCCAAAGTGTGCTGTGCGCGAGCTGCCACTAGGGGGTGCGCGAGCTGAAAAATGTAATCGCGGTCTGACAGTGTTTTGTTCCCCCTCACAAAACGTGTGAATAAACATTTCCTTTGTAAAAATTAAAGTCAAAAACTGTAAATTTAAGCAATAAATAAAATGTATTGTAATGATCCGTATTTGACTTTATTGCTAAGTGCTGTAGCACACTTAATGTTTCTTTAAGTTAGGTTGTTTTGGGCATATACATTATATTCGGGTTAGGGTAGAACCCATGTCTGTGGTTTTGGGGTTATACCGGAAGAAATGTGTGGCTTCCGGGGGGAGGAGTGGTGGTTCGGGCGACTGTTGGATTACTCTGTGAAAACTGTCCCGCTCTGTTCCTCCTAGTGTTAGCAGCAAACCCTCGGTCTGGTGATTGGGTGTCATAATGTAACATTACAGCATTCACACAAAAAATTATTTATTTAGAAAAAATCTTCTACTTTTCATTTTAAGATGAAATATACACATTCTGCTGTATATGCGTACCTGTTGTGGTCTCTGCTTCAATGATTCTCGCAAATATACTCAACTGGCTGAAATCAGGTAAGCTGTCCTGCAGGTCATGCAAAGTATGGTATGAAACCAAAGCTAAATAATTTCTCTCGCCTAAATTCAAGCAGATACTTCAACTAATGACTTTAATTGCACCAAGGACTTGCTGAGGTGTGCACACAAAAAATCTTTTTTGAAATGTGTGTTTTTTATTTTATTCTGACCTTGACATACACCTAATTGAAACCCAAATAGAATTTTACTATGTTACATAAGAACAATAAAAAGTGATTTTAATACAAAATTGGTATGTTATGGCCTACACATTCATTGGGAACAGTGCTGACTTGCAGGGCCGTGCAGAGACCGTTGGAGTGGCAGGTGCTCAAAGTTAAAAGAGGGCACATGGGGCACAGATTTAAAACAAGATACAGAAACATACCTTTATATACACCCGGTTGAAATGTACCAACCCATACTATAAAGAATGTAACATGTAATCAAGGGCGTAGGTTTGATTTTAACTTTGGTAGGGACACTATTGGTCCAAAGCATCATTGGTCCTAATATGCATGCTCCTATTTTTTGATGCTTGATTTGAGCGTCAGGACACGTTTTGCCTGTCTAAAGAGAAAAGGCAGCTGTAATGATTTGTCTTTGTAAACCCGGACAGAGCACGCACACACAGAGCTTGTTCTTTTGCAGTTTATTGAAAGTACTGAGTAGTGGATGAGATGACCAGAGTTAGTTACCAGACAGGAGATGATGGGTGCAGGAGCAGGCTGGCTGGAAGAGACAGGAGAACTCAGAGCTGGATCTCGTGACGAGAGCTTGGAGGTGCTAGGTCAACTTTTGAACCAAGGATGCAGAGTGTGAGAGTTCTTGGAGATGCAGGGCTGTTGTCGAACCAGAGGTGCAGAGATAGCAGGAGAACCAGCAGCAAAGCAGGGGGAGCAAACTTGACTGACAGACGAGGAGTGAGTGGAGATTGATGAGAACAGGACTTGACAGGCGTGGTGTTGGTAGAGACTGAAGACGAGCCGGCGACGAGGAGCAAACAGAAGTGAGCTTGTATAGAGAGGCTGGTAGGTGAAGTGAGTACTGACAGATTAGAGCCTAACAGGTGTGACTGATTGCTGAGGGAGTGGAGGCTGAGCTGTATGAGAGGAGGAGGTACTGAAAAATAACAAAGGGAGATAGCCAGGCCAAAACTGAACCATGAGAGCAGCATTATTTGCTACATTTATACACATTTTATAAGCAAAGACACACATTAGATGATGTTTGTTTATCTTTAAAGCATCACCGGATCTGATGAATGCCAATTGGGACTTTTATTCCACTTTGAAAAAGTTTGCATTTGAACTTACCAGCAACAGAGACAGACGGTAAATATGTGCCTAATAAACCAAATATATTCAAAATATGTCTGTTGTCTAGATATCCTGTATTTTCTTTTGCAGATATAGAAATGCAGAGAGATAAACACTACCCTTGTTTTTTTTATCTAAGATACTCTGCATGATAAAACACAGCAAAACTATACATTTCAAGGACTGCAAATAGATTTATTGTATTTACTTTGCACTGGAGGTAGAAGTGTCACTGACACTGACAGCATTTCAAATATTAAATTCAAATTTTAACAAATGTACAACTGGGTTGTAATTGCTCTGTGTAGCCCATTTCATGTAATTTATTTTAACATTCCAAACACATTTCTTACATCATATATCTGAAGTGTAGATAACAGTTTCTCCTTACCTACATCCTCTCAGACAACAAATTATTTCCCTAACAATAGTGAGTTGTCAGTGTTTAAATGTGCAGTAAATCTTAATACATAAGATTGGTAACACCAAGACTGAATTGTTACATGAGTGGTTGTCCATTTCATCATTCAAATGAGAACATATTAATATACTATTGGTATATAACAGTGAGACTATTAAAGAAAAGCAGATTAAACTTTAAGATATGTAAAGGCCTATATTAAATTAATTTTGCGATCACATCAACAAATTAAATAATTGCTTACTTTTTTGATGTACCAAATTACCCTCGTAATGATGTAATATGTTGTGGGCTAAATCCCTGATGATGAGAATGTCTAGCTCCGCCCTGCTTTGTACTAATTTACTAATGGACAGTGTGGAAACTTTTGTACAATAAAACCATTGTATATGGCATTCCTCAGTTTTATTTGTCTTTATTTTAATTCTAGAAGTAGAAATATTGAAATAAATAGCATTATCTTTTTGTGGAATCCTAATTACACTATTATAAATAAGCATAAGTCTCAACAAAATATAGCAGTTGTTTAGGCGGCATCTAGTGTTGTGCTGTATATCATGTAAAAGAAATAAAACCAGCTATTTATACCTGAACTGCATCAAAGGGTTGACAATAAATAAAAGCAATAATAGCAACGAAATATTGGTAAAAGGGAAACCCTCACCTCTTCTTTTTCAGGCAGCTGTGGCTAAGAATCTGAATTTTTAATAGCCTTTAGTCTTTGCTTTTCCATCTTTCCAGCAGTCTTCAGAACTCCTGCCTGGCACAGACTATTTAGTTTTATAAAAGAGATTAGGTTTTTGTTGATAAAGTGTATTATATTTCAGAATTAAATGCTAGTTTGAGATGCTAACGTTGGTTACTTACAATTCTCAAGTTGAATAAATCAAAATCCTTTTGCAGCTTTCCCCAATTTTGTGCAGCTAATATTTAGTTTCTTAACTGGGACTAGTTTCATAGTCTAGTAATAATTGTGGTAACCGCAGTATCCCAGTATGAATCAAAACTTAAATCTTGTGCTCCAAGCAAGAACGCAGAGGCAAGCATATTTGCACTAGAAAACAGCCAATCAGAAAGATAGAAGGCAGAATTTAAGGCATCACAACCAATGAGAGTGGAGTTTAAGAAAAAGTGACGTGTGCTGCAGATTTAAAAGGGACAGGAAAGACCAGGCAGGCCGTCAGACGGAGTGGCAGCAGCAACGTTGGATTGTATATTACAACAATTTTTACAATGTTATTCACATCAAATTGTGATTATTTTGGACACAAAAAAACACTGACAAAAGGGCACTTTGGGCCTCAAGGTGCAAAGGGGCAGGTGCTCGAGCATCCTCTGCCCATCCCTGCTGACTTGGCAGGTCAACAGGGTAAACCACACCTGGTCAATGCTAAAGAAGCTGGCTGTTCAGGGTGGGGCCTAAATCCTGTTTATAGAAGGTTTAGTGGGTGGAAAAAAGTGCAACAACATTTTCAAGAATATTTTAATGAGGCAGATGCCAGCTCAGAATGTAATTATTATTTTTTACATGCATATAGTCCTAAGCAGCTGATGAGGCAGACACCGGTACAGGATGCACTAATTACACAATACACAGACACAACAAGACATAAGCTTTGGAATATGTTTTTTAATACATGCCTTTAGTCCTTAACAGCTAATTGACTAATGTACTGTGCTGTCCACCCACATTTTCTGGTTAGGAAGCATTCTGATTGTCTTTGTGGGTCAATGAACGTCCCAGAGTTTGGAGGATGTTTACTGCAGGTGAACTCGATATTCAGCCAGACACAGAGTTACGTTTAAAATGTTTATTCTGAGAATGATTAGTAGTGGCAGGTGAGGCAGACAAACAGAACCAGACTTTGCAGATTGATCTTGGCAGGCGGTGCAGGCAAACAAAGATGAGGAGGAGGAATGCAGGTAGGGAGAGACCAGACTGAGCGATGTGCGCCAGGAAACCACCAGGATAGGCAGAGGAAACAGCTGCAACTCACGGGAAAGCAGGCAGAACTGCAGCATGCAGACACAGGCGACTGAACGGAGGAGTCCAATGGGTTGATCATAAAGTATCCAGTAGCAAAGCACACATCACACTGGGCGAAAAACGATTAAAACAAAAGAGCGGAGAGGACGTTCTGGCGGGGAAGAATTGGTAGAGGCAGGTATAAGTAAGAAGATGAACAGGTGACCAGAGATGAATATAATTAGTGGCAACAGGTGGAGACGATGTAGAACAGGGTGGTGGCTGGAGGCAGACTGAGCTGAATGGATAGAGACTGGTGGCTGAGAGGTGACAGGATAAATGAGAAAAGTCCAAAAGCAAAAATAAACAAAAGCCCAAATCATGACAGAGGAAGAGCTGAGAGGCATTGAATCCAAGATGCTTGAGGGCCATTGTCATGCCAGTCAGGGATTATTTTGGGAGTCATGTTCTCTGCTGGTATTGGTCCACTTGGTGGCAATTGCTGGCACCAAAGATGATCAGTTTTTAGAGCACAATTACTTTTCTCACTTAGAATGGCTTGGATTGCACTTTATTATTAATAATGAAGTCACAGGGTTGGCCCACGGCAGAAGCTAAGAGGCTGCTTAGGCCCCCAAGAGCAATTACAAATATTTGTTGCATGTATATTGATTTATATTTGATCTTATGATATTAAAAACATCACCTTATTTGACATTCGCTATAACAAATCTGTATTAATGAAGGAAATAGGGGCCCCAAAATGAAATTCTGCTTAGGGCCCCTTGGAAAACTACGTTTTGTATTTACTCAGGTTATCTATGCCTGAAATTAGTATTTGTTTGATGATTTGAAAGCGTCTGCAAATCTGTAAGTGTATCAAAAGTTTTGCTTTTTAAACAAAAGATTTTTGTTGATGTATTCTAGACTTTTCAAAGTGACACAGGAATTAGTAGTTTACTCTCTTGTGAATATCTTTGTATGATGCTTTTTAAATCCTATCCTAATAGTTTGCAAAACGGCACACTTCAACATACCAAACTTTTTCATTTTCTGTTTTGCTTCAGATAAAGTCTCACCTCACATCTGATGAATCACCACCATCTGATTTCTGTTTTTGTGTCCCTCCCTCCTCCCTTCACCAGGTAAGAGGGAAACCCCAGCTGATCCTCCACCCCACCTGTTTGCAGGTATGTGAGACGTCATGAAAACGGCGTCATTAACAACAAAGCAGCACACTCATGTTTGGAGAATAGAAACTTAGACAGAGAGGGAAAACGAATCTTAAGTGAAGCAGGGGGGGCGGATCCGGGCTGTATATAAACACAGCTGTTCTGCCGCAAGGCACATCGCTGATCATCGACGATTATTGGACACTTCAAGCTTGAAGGACGCTTTATTCGTTACAAGTTCATTACAAAGTGAGTTCCTCTCCTCATTAAACCAGCATTTATCATATTTTTTTCTGTTTATTTTCATGCCAAACACTTCTAAAACTATTTTTCAGATCAATCATGGAACTAGTCATCACTATGCTGAACGGGACGTCCCGGACGCTGAAAGTAAACCCTCACGACACAGTGGGGTCCCTGAAGACGCGCATCCAGGGGCAGCTGGGGGTCCCCGTTTCGAGACAGAAGCTGGTCTTCAACAATGGCCAAAGTACACCTCTGAACGACGACTCCAGACCTCTGAGCTCCTACAACATGCTGTCGGGCTCCCGGGTGTCCCTGCTGGTCACCGAGCCCACCACCATCCAGGTGTTCCTCAAAAATGACAGGGGGATCAGCAGCACCTACAAAGTCACACCAGAGGAGACCGTGGAGGACTTCAAGAAGAGAGTTCAGGAAAGAGAGGGGGTTCCTGCGGACCAGCAGAGGTTGTGCTATCAGAGCCGACAGATGGATACTGGGAAACTAGCCGACTACAATGTGAAGGACCTGAGCACCATTGACCTGATGCTGCGTCTGAGAGGAGGCTGAGGACGCTCACACGTCCACCATGAAGAACACATTCCTGTTTTTTTGTTTATTTATTTAGGCCTTAATCTGAGAAAAAAAGTCCAAAATTTATTCTTTTTGCACCCACATAATTGTTACATATATATTTTTTCAAGTGCAATTGTAATGTGTTATCTAGTAATAATAATAAAAGTCAGTCATGACACATGGCATATCTCTGTAGTGTTTTATTTCTGCTATTTTTCTCAGTTCTGTATGTTAGGCTCATAAAACAATTTCACTTTGTTCTGCTTCTGTAAAAAAAAAAAAAAAAAGTTTTTCCACTTCGTCAAGTTGTTCTATAAAGGTAGGTCCCTGTAAGTGGAACGTAAAAAAATACTTTCATTGTTTTGATTTCAGAGTTTTAAAGCAGTGTATTTAAACGTATTATCAGAAGAGCGACTTTATGTAAAATAGCCACATAAGGGCGTTGGCTGCAGTCTTCTCAGTCTTCAGTGAAAACAAGCCTCATTTCCTCACAGTGGCAAGGTAGGCATACCAGAATAAGGCGATCATGTTGGCAAACAGCACTCGAAACTGAAACAAACACACAGGGGATGGGAACATAAATATTACAAAGGAAGTCAGTATTAGACCCGTCCTGGTTTGTAAGATGAAAGTCTGTGAGTGATAGAGCGTACCTGAACAGGCACAAAGTTAATATTTATGAATGTGAAGGGAGTCCAGACTTTCCAGTTCATCTTTAGAGCTGTCCAGTAACTCTTTCTCATCTTCCTCTCAAAATCATCCCAACCTTTAGCCTGAGGAACGTGTAAAATTATTATTTACTGTAAAATATCTATATTTAGCTCCTTTGAACTATTAATACACATAATTACTCATTCTATACATCACAATAGGTTTACTGATAAGCGATATTTATGATGAAATCCAACTATTCAATTAGGCTTATTTAGAACTTGGAGCATAGTATTTTAAAGATATTCAGTCAAGCATCGTGAAATAAAACGAAATATTAAAACATCTACATGGTACTCATTCGTGGTTTGTTCATGTATGATAAAACTTTAATAAATACTCAGATGTTACACAAATTCTCTTCAAACATTTACATATTGATAGGGCCATGAATAAAAGTATTCACAGTGCTTATTTTTCCCTGGATTTATTTGGGGGGTTCCAGAGTCAAGGGGGCTGAATACAACTCCACAGCACTTTTTTTTTTTTTGAATATGCTTTGTAGTTCCAGTTGGTCTAAGCATTATTTAAATGAGAGCTGCTCCAATCAACCGGCCCAGTATCAGAATCAGCCGATTTTCCTTAGGCTCTGATCGGTGATTGGTAAAATGAAACCGGAAGTCTGTATCTGCCAGGAAAGACCTGATCAGTCCATCCCGAAACATAATTATGCTGTATTGATTCAGTGTATCGATATACTTGATGGAGGGGAGAGAAATATTAAAATTCAAATAGAAAAATCACCTCCAGGATGTTAATGGCAACGTAGAAAATGAGCAGGAAGCCTGGAGCAAAGACGAGTCGATCCAGCAGCAATCGTTTGACTATACAGAGCGGGTCGGTGGTTGGCATCCACACCTCCATCAGCTGGTAAAAGAAATGGCTCACTGGCCCCGTGATGATCAGTCTGCAAGAGGCAAAAATGGAAAAAGAAAATATAAGAAAAAACACAAAGCTCCAGGTTTATATGCTAAAGTTAACTAATTTCCATGTGCAGCGCCACGCAGGATGTGTTCATACCACGCTTTTTAGATGTTTGGAAATCACAAATTGTAATGGATTTTATTGAGATTTTATGTGACAGATCAACACCAGGGAGCACATGACTGGAATGAAAATGTTAGAAGCAGGCCCGTATTAAGACAATGTGGTGCCACTGGGCACTATACCTCAAAGCCCCCCCCCCTTACCCGTGTTGTCCTCCGGTCAAAAACATCAGACATAATGAAGGGGATTTCTGTAATGTAATTTACTATTTACTAACTTACACAACTACATGTAGGCATTTGAGCAGTGAGCAATATTCAAATATCTAATTTTAAAATGTTGAAATCAAAAAAATCTTGATCTATTTATCATTTATTATTATTGTGACATCAGTGTTCACAAAACGAATAATGCATGGTCTTTCAACAATTTCAAGTAAATAATATAACAATTTATGAAAAATATATTTTTAAAGCATGTGTCATGTGGTGCCCCCCCATGGTTGGTGCCCCTGGGCACTGGCCCACTGGCCCTTATGGATAATCCGGCCCTGGTTAGAAGTGTTTAAAAGAAATTACAGACAAAAATACAGCACGCATTTGGATTCAGCCCCACCTACCCCGATACCCATAAATAAAACACAGTTTAACCATTTAACCACAGTTGGCAAATGAAATCCAAAAGGATCCAGCCAATAACTTTTCTGTAACTATTGACAGTTCTTTAATCTCCCCTTCTCTCCGGGTAAAAAGTCTCAGCGTCATCTTCGATAGCGCCCTTTCCTTTCAGTCCCACGTTCATAGCATTATTTGCTCTGCTTCCCTCAGTCCCCACTCCACCTCCATGTGAAGGAGGATTGTTGGAGAACATTACAGAACAAACAGCATTGTGAAGACCAAGAAGCACATCATTTTCAAATCCACACAGACAGTGACGTCCGACCTCAACTAACAGGCCAGACAAGGAGAGCGTGAATCTTAGAGCGGCAGCCAGCAGGAACATGGCACCTCTACAGTAGCTGTAGAAAGCCACAGCTCACATATGTAAACAATGAAACTATTATTAGCAATGAATGACAGAAGACATAAATGCTCACGGTGTGCTCTGGTACTATATGTAAAGACTGCGAACACTGGGATACTTTATAAACGCTGCAAGTGAGCAGGATTTGCATGTTCGACCGCTTAAAACACTGCACGACTGTAGTTCCACAGATTCAAGATATTTCTGTTTCTCCAAGCTAAACACACCCATTTATATCCTGTCCTATCACAGTACAGTAGCTGGACAGCCCTTAAGACCCTGAAAGAAGGGGCTGACAGAACCAAATGACGTCATTCGCTGCGGGAGCAGGACAAATTGCCCGTTCTCTTAGAGCATGTAGCAGCCTTGGTGTTTGCACAGCATACATGTGGATGAAAGTGCTCTGGCCAGATGGGAACCCTTACCCTAATTTATACTGTCTGGTCTTACATACAAAATGTTAAGTATGGGGGAGCGCTAATACTGCACCTGATCCTGAACACATCATCCTCACTGTGAAACAAAGCAGTGGCAGCAGCGTGTTGAGGGGACACTTTGCTTCAGCAAGGACAGTCGGTGGGGAGATGGATGTAGTGTTATCAGGGGCAATGCCGGAAGAAAACCTGTCAGAGGCTGCAGATGACTTGAGACTGGGGTGGAGGGTCACCTTCCAGCAGGACAACACCCCTAAAAACGAAGCCTGACCTACAGAGGCATGGTATACATTATTATTTTGAATACCATACATCGTATTTGTGTTGGTCAACCACTTAAAATCCAAATAACATTTATTGTAATTTGTGATTGTAATGTGTCTTAATGCAGATGAAGGAAGGTAAAGGGGTGCAACAACGAAGCCCACTGCACTAGCCATTTTCTTGACTCATTTTCATAACCCATGACCGTCTGCTTGTGTCAAGTCTCACCCGAAGATGGCATATCGTGCAGCTCCGGCCACCTCAATCTCGTTGACTGGGTTTCCACTTTTGGCCTTTTTTCTGGCTTCTGAATACTGTGAAAGTAGATTTCCTAAAGCTGACAGGATCCCACTGAAAGCACGAAGAACCACAGACACACGTATTACACATTCCTGTCAATATGTAACCAATGATTTCACAATAAATAACGGTGTTAAACGTCTGAGAGAGTAGGAGGCTTTCAGGGCGGACGCTGATTGGCTAATACCAGAAAGCAGAGTGTGCTCAGTGCAAACAAAGTGGTCAAAAACTGATAGAAGCGAACAATCATGGAGAAGCTGAGTAGGGATACATTTTATAAAGCCACATATAATTTACTCTGATGGTCTGTAAATATTGATAATGAACTTTTAGACAGCTGGAAATAAAGACAGCTGTCAGTTTAAGGGCACAGAAACTGACCTGGTGACAGATTTAGTGAGGATCGGGTAATTCTTCAGCAGGATCAAATACTGCTGCAGCAGGCGGAAATGAAAGGACCCATCCCGGACCGGCAGGCTCTGTGCGGGCATTGTTAGTCCTTAAAATATTCAAACATTACCACCACTGCAACACTGGCATGCAGAGGACGGCGAGAGCCATTATTGTTCCTGTCCAACGTCTCTGCGTCAGCGCGGAAGCCACGCCCCGACGTAAACATCAGACCGGAAGTGATGTTTGTTTGGGTTTTTTTTCAAAAGCTTTATTGATAATTACATGCTGAAATAAGAATATCGACTTTGCATTCTTACAAAGGGAGAAATAAAATAATTATATACAGTAGATCTAATTAACTTGTGCAAGGCAAAGGAATAAAATAAACAGGCATTTACATTAAACCAGTGGAAGCATACAAATCCAATCTCCAAAAGTATAAATTCATATAACATGTATTTAAGGATTTAAAATCAACAATTAACAGGGACAGACCCACTTCAGCAAAGAGACAATTACTTGTATCATGTTAACTTGAAGTGATGTTTGCATACATTGATTTCGTTTTAAAAAAATGTTTTACCTTGTTAATTTTTTTATTTTTAAGATTATTTAGGTTTTTGTGGTGGGATACAAATATTTTGGACGGCCATTATCATGCTTAACGAGACTAAACCTTTCTGAAAATATTTAGTTTTCCCGTTATTTTTACAACAGTTAGGCATAAATTTCTTTGTGGGAATTTTTTTATTTTTGTCCCCCTTTCTATCAAGCTTTTAGATTACTATTTTGCTCGCACAGACCAAGAAGAAAAAAAATAGAATTATATTAAATGAATGGCTATTCTATTAGATTTTATAACATAAATAATCCCTTGTCTAACAAGCTTTAAAACTAATTCAAAGCCATTTTAGCGACCTCTGGAAGGAAATAGCCAAAAGAAGAAGACAACCGTCCAATTCATCCAATCTTCTTCTGTTTATTGGGTCACATGGGCTTCAGACCCAGATGACCGAAATCCTCATCCAATTTTAAAGGCAGACCTTAAAGAGGAAGCTCAATTAAAAGCTACTAGCACATGATCATAGGCATGAATTAGAGTAGAGATAGGGAGCAGAAAAGAATATGCAGCAGATTTTTTTTTTTTTCAGTCGATGTATATTTCACTCCAACAGGAAATGAAGAAATTACAGGATTATCAGTTTAAAGAGTCCTCAACCTTTTTCAGGTTCTTTAACTCAAAAAATACTTGCAGCATAGCATATACTGTTGGTATAATACACTTTTACACTACAACATAGATTTGTATTTTAAAAAAAAGAAAAAAAATCCAGAGAAACATTATACTGTAGAAAACTTTTTAATGTACCAAACATTACATAAAAAAGTGAGAACGGGAACTTTAATGTGCAAACTAAAAAGGCAGAAAGAGTATACAAATATTTACAAAAGTGAATTCAGTCAACGCAGACGATCTAAACAAAAAAAATACAGCTGAGTTTAAAGAATGCTATAAAAACAAAACAACCTGCTGACATGAACTGTTTCATGAAAACATGAATATCACATACTTTTGCTGAAAGAAGAACCCAAAAGCTTATAGGTGGATTTGGTCTGTAGTTACTCAACATGTGCGTTAGAAAAGCTAACATAGAAGTTAAAGAGCCTTCCAGTCTATGGGAGACTTTCCACATTTCTCTAGCAGCTCGTTGGCCTTTGAAAAGTGCCTGCAGCCAAAAAAGCCTCGATGAGCAGACAGCGGGGAAGGATGCACAGCTTGCAGGACGTGGTGACGCTTCTGTGACAGAAGGAAGGAAATCTTCAGCACAAACGAGCTTTGTTGAGAGTGTTAAAATGCACCAATCAGCATTAGACTCACCCGGTTAATGGAAGCCCCTTTTTTCTGCGCGTATGATCCCCACAGCATGAAGACGACGCCCTCCAGATTGCTGCTGAGCCACTGCACCACAGCGTCAGTGAAGGCCTCCCAGCCTTTGTCTTTGTGTGAGTTGGCCTGGTGCGCTCTGACAGTCAGCACGGCGTTGAGCAACAGCACACCTGGTGAGAAGTTTTTCAAAAATAGAGAAGACGGCAGGGTTGCTGGTGACCGAAGGCTTTCGCGTGTGTCATTCTTTAATCATTTAACAGAATACAAACTTAGAATAGTACCCTGTTTGGCCCATCCCGTCAGATCTCCGTGCCCTGGGTGCTGAAAGCCTTCGATGTCTGAGGCCAGCTCTTTGTACATGTTCTCCAGGCTGCAAATAAAAAAAAAGCATCAAAGAGCCGGTGTTAAAAATGGGATTCAAACAGCACTGATTCAAGTGTCGGCCTCCAAAGTTTAACTTAACTTCTCCCTCAGATCAATGTGGAAGCAGATATGGGACTCAGCCTCTACAGAGCATGTCTGACGTTTGTATTAAAAGTGTAACAAGCATCATTTTTCTCTGAATAAACCATCAGACATAAATTAAAAACTATCCTGGACTTTAAAGTTAACTATATGTTGGTGAAGATTCTCTGTCATCCAGGTCATGATCAATCCAAAAAAAAAGAAAAAAAGAAAAAGGTTAAAGATAAAACAACTAGACTTCTATTCCAAAGCTGAAGATGTTTCGCTTCTCATCCAGGTCCAAAATGTCTGGAATAGTGTGGAGTTAGCTACCGTATTTAGGAGAAATGTAAACAGAACCATGCTTATTCAGTAAACACAGTTAGTCAAAACCTGGCGCCCGTTCTTCGTACGTTGCTTAAAACATCCGAGATCAAATGAGACATCCAAAATGATTTCATCCGGCTAATCATGATCCGGCTAATTGGTTTCTTCGAACACACCTGTTGTTTACGATTAGTATGGCTGGATTAAGTTATCTGACACAACTGCGCGTTCATGCGTTTGTTTAAAAGGGGAAATGTATCGATAGTAGAAACAATGATCAGCAACGCTGCTATTGGCTGTTCAGCAAAGAACGCCCACAGTTTTTCTCTCAAGCAGAGCAAGACCTTTTAATGGAAGGTTATGCCGAATTTGAGTCAATTAAACGACAGTGAACACCTCAAAGTCTGCTAAAGCCAGGAGAGAGGGCTGGCAAACAGCAGCAGACAAATGAATGTGTAAATACCACTGAGCTATATAATACACTGGAGTGCTGATTTTGCCGAAAAACTGAAGTCACTGGCCGCCATCTTGCTCCTCCCTACTCTCACAGAATCCCATAGGATTTGGTCGCAATAACAAGCAGTTTTCTGGCTGTGTGAAAACATTTCACAGGTAATTCTACAGTCAGTGGATGTACTAACACTATCAACTACTAGGAAATTAGGTGCTGAAATATTTTACATGTTATTCATATTAAATATATATATGTATATATAAGTATGTGTATATGTATATATGTATACACATATGTAAATATATGTTTTTGTATATTGTTATTTATATATTTATAAATGTTAAACATATATATTTAAATGAATAAAATGCAAAATATTTCAGCACATGACTTTCTCAGTACTTGATATTTTTAGAACATAACATAAAAGTATATGGCATTTGACATTTTAAAAGTCTTAAGCCCCCCCTGAACATGAGAAAATCCTCGTTATTCGATGCTGTAGCGCACATATTCCCTAGTTACTGGGGGAAAATAGGGAGTACCAATATGGCGGCTGGTGGCTTCAAAGCGACTCGTTCAAACAGATGGTGATTAGCACTCCAGTGTATTATATAGCTCAGTGGTAAATACTGTCCATAGATGTTTCTATCACTTTCTACAGTATGAATGTTTGCTTTATAATAATTTCATATTTACTTTGTTCTTTTATGTCAGAGCCTCCACGGGAGCCACTAGTACATGGGGAAAAAGTGAAGTACAAGAATATTCTACAAAATGATAGCCTTTAATTATTATACTGTATTTTAAAAAGCAACTTCTTCCTCTTTTTTAAAAGCGACTGTTAAATGATGCGTTTGTCTGTTTATAACAGCCACCAAGAAAAAGGCTGAAAATTGTTGCATGAGGCATGTTTCACCCTTTCTCTTTCTTTCACAAAATGACACAGGGTGCCATTCGTTCCCTATATATAAACAGCTTCTTCAACTAAAAATTTTTATCTTAAATCTTGTGTGGAAAAGCAGTCAGGACACCTGAAATGTGAACGCTCCATGAACGGTTTCTGTTCATCCAAAAAAACAAAACAAAGAAAAACAACAGACTTTGTACCTGGGAGGGGGAGTAACTGGTCTTTTCACACTGAAGCACAGCCCGTGAGCTTGACCAGGACCATGATACGGATCTTGACCTAGAATGACCACTTTGACCTGAAAAAACAAACCAGAAGAAGGGGAATGAAACACCCCGATTGTTTTTTAAAGTTTTATACAATCCCAATTCCAATGAAATTGGGACATCTTGTAAAACGTAAAGGAAAACAATACAATGCTCTGCAAATTTCTTTTAACCTATATTAAATTGAATACACTATAAATACAAGATGTTTAATGTTCAAATTGATAAACAGTGTTTTTTTTGTTTGTTTTTGTGCAAATATTCACTCATTTTGAATTTGACACCTGCAACATGTTCCAAAAAAGCTTGGCACTGGGCATGTTTACCTTTTAACACTAAATAAGCGTTTGGGAACTGAGGACAGCAATTATATCACTAATTATAGTCAGCAACTATAAGAAGGGATTGAAATCTTTTTTTCACAATCCATTTTTTATAAACGGGTACATAACAGATAAACTGTTCTTAATTACTGCTTTTGCATCTTTGTTTTAACCTTTGACATGCTTCTATTTCATTTACTATCAGAAACAAATGTAAATGTTTTGACTGAATGGCAAATAAAGAAGGCTGTGTTTGCTGTAATGCCTATAAAAATTCTCCCACTCATTGTTGAAAATGGTATAAATAAGTTTTAACGTGACATTTTTCAAAATATCTTTTATTATTATTATTATAATTGTTATTATTATTAATCATTTAATTTTTTAAGATATCATAGGTTCCATGCTTTCTCAATTTTTTAATTGAGAAAGCTTCCTGGAGAGGAAGCGAAACGTCTTCAACTATGGAAAACAAGTCCAGTTGCTTTGTTTTTTTTACTTTTTTTGGAACATCTACCTGAATATTGCTCTGCACCTTAATCACTCATTCATTTCTCCTAATATAATTAAACCCGCGTGCATAAACGCGTAACATGTGATGTAGAAAGTGCATGAGCTCCACTCACATCCCTGATGCTGCACGTCTGGGTCCAGGTGAACACTTGCTCAGCAGGTGGGTAAACTGTGTGGCGTTTCCTCTCTTCAGAAACAAAATGCATCAGCTGTAGGGGGAAAACAGGCGTAAAATCATGTAAAAAATAAAATAAAGTCCCTGACAACAAACAGAGGCCGTGTGGAGAATCCCCTCCTCTCACCCGTTTGAAGTAGGGCTTCCCAAACTCAGCGGCCAGCTCCTTCCTCCAGCTCTCCCCGCAACCCGGAGGACTCTGAGCGGAAGCCAGCTTCTCCAGCGCCGCTCTCTTGTTGCGGGCTATCCTGTCCAGCTGCTCCGGGGACAGAGGGCTGGCAGGCGGGCTTTCCGCTTCGGGAACCCCCGCGGCGCATTTCTGCTTCTTCTGAAGGATTTTGGTATATTGGGCAAAAAAACACAAAGCCGGTGAGAAACGCGTTCCTCGGAGAGAAGAGGGCGTTAAAAACAGTCGACCCAGCAGCGGGGCTAACAGTAGCATGTTAAGCTAGCGGAGCCGTTTCGGCAACGTTCGACAACACCGCGATGATCGTGAACGCAGCACGGGTCACGCTGCGCGCCTCTCGCGGGAAAATACAACATTGTGAAAGAAATACTCTGCGCCGCAAGTCTTTTTAAATGGAAAGACGCCGCGGGTTAAGTTAAGCAGCTGTTGCTAATGCAGATTTTACTCTCCGTTTGTAGAAGAAGTGACGCTCACCGGCTCTTTTACGTCCTCCTCGGTTTCATTCAGCGCCTCCTCGGAAACTCGCTTTTTCGACACCGGCGAAAAAAACGAGTTAATCGTCTTCTGTCCAATCATTCTTGTTGCAAACACTTTGGCGGCGAGCAGCGAAAAGCAGAGAGACGCTGGACTGTCCGAAGAGCGCACGACTCCTAAAACTAACGTTATCAGCGAGGTAGGAGGAAAGAATTGGCGCCTAAACAATGTGACGAAAGCAATTATTCTAATGAGCTGAGTTATGTTCAAGAACAGCCAGTGTTTTTTACTGTTGCACAACTTGGTGTTTTCAACTGGTTTGAAAATGTGCTTTGGTTACAGGTGCATATTTATACATCAGGATCAGTTAAAAAGTTAATTTATGTCAGTGATTATATTCAAGTAGTTAAACTTGCATGCGGTGTTGTAGTCCAAGCGTTTTATTTCAATTATTCACGGCTCACAACTAATAAAAAGTTAAGATTCTCTGAAGATGTGAATATCACACAAGACCAACAAAAAAATAAACAAATAAATAAATAAATAAAAGAAATGTGTTATCAGTTGTCCAGTAGAGGGACATTTAAACCCTGAATAGGGAGGGTGAGGCACAGAAGCAGGATGTTCACAAGGAGTGTCCAAGGGGAAAGTTGATTGAAAGGAAAAAGTAAGGGTGGGACAGTTGCAAAAACAGCAGTGATATCAACAGCGTTGAGTTGAATGTGCCAGAGAGACCATCCAACAGTTTAGGGGGGATTCACAGAGTAAGGGCTGCAGCTGAAGTTGGTGCTTTAGGAGCCACCACACACAGCTCCATCCTGAGCAAGTCCTGCACTTGTTACATTCCTTGTGTAAAGCCACTTTAAAACCAGGGCTAAGGACTGTTCCTCAGTGATAAAAGCACATTTTTACATGTAATTTGGAAATTAAGGTTGCAGACTCTAGGACTTAAGAGTCTGGAGCACAAGTGGAGAACCAATGAATCTGTATTGCTTGAGGTCCAGTGGGACGTTTCCACAGTCGGTGATGATTTAGGAGTCATGTCACCCGCGCTGGTGTCCAGTCCAAAGCCAGAGCAGTTTAAATATTTCATGCTTCCCTCTGTTCACAAACCTTTCCGAGATGCTGACGACTTTTTTCCAGTAGGACTCGGCACCTGTCCACACCGCCAAAGGTGCCAGTACCTGCTTAAGTGACAATGGTCTCACTCTGATTGATCAGACAAAAAACTATAGCCTGACCTAAAACCCGCAGAGAAGTAACACATCAACAACCAAATTAAAAGAAATAAGCAATCTGTGAAATTAATCTGTTTCCTAAATTACGTAAATGGATACAATCTTTAGATGCACCTGTACATGAAACATATTCTGTTGATTGTAGAGATAAAAACAAGGATTTCAATCACATTAGGTTAAAAAAAAGGTTTAATATAGTTTGTCACATTCCTTGGTCTATATCATTAGCGCTATTCTCTAGCAAATAGCATGTTGCTATTTATGTGAATCTAAAATCCTACTCAACATGCATTTAATAACTTATGCATTTCCAATAAAACACATAAATAAAAGTTTTGGTATTTCTTTTGTGGCTTATTACAGGAGAAATTTGTCCATCAGTGTGTCATCTACTACAGAAATGGACCAGTTTGTGCTTCAGGGACAGAATAAACGCCTGTGCAGCGATGATGTAAAACGAAGAAGTCCCAGGAAAAAAAAGGTTAAGGTGGAGAAACACAAGAGCGTAAAGGAGGAGGACAAGGAGTCATCTTTTGAGGAGTTCTCTCATCCTATCCCCTGGCAAAAAATAGAAGCGGAGGGACTGGACTGCGATTATGCTTTGCTCTTCTTAAAAGAGGAGGCAGACGAGCTTTTCAGGCAGCTGGAGGAGGAGGTGGTGTACTCAACAGGTTAGGGGTGTTTGTCGTAAATATATGGCTCCACTTTGCAGTGAAGTAGTGTAACGACTGGATGTTTCTTCTTACAGGAGAGGAAGCAAAGGTCCAGGTGTTTGGAAAGGTGTATAATATACCGAGGAAACAGGCGACCTATGGGAACCCGGGTCTCACTTACACTTATTCCGGAGTGAGACGACAGGCTTGCCCCTGGACTCCGACCTTGGAGTATATCCGAAACGCGGTCACAGACGCAACCGGCCAGAAGTTCAACTTTGTCTTGATCAACAGGTGACATACCGCGAACAGCCAATACAGAAGTTAAACTCGGACATGTTCAATTCAATTTTATTTATATAGCGCCATTTCATGAAACATGTCATCTCAAGGCACTTTACAAAGTCAAATTAAATCAGATTATATAGATTGGGTCAGATTATACAGATTGGTCAAAAAAATTTTAATATCTATGGGAACCCAGTTGATTGCATCAAGTCTTGACAAACAGCATTCACTCCTGAAGAAGCGTAGAGCCACAGGGAGAGTCGTCTGCATTGTACATGGCTTTGCAGCAATCCCTCATACTGAGCAAGCATGTAGCGACAGTGGAGAGGAAAACTCTCCATTAACAGGAAGGAAAACCTCCAGCAGAAACAGGCTCAGTATGAACGGTCATCTGCCTCGACCGACTGGGGTTACAGAAGACAGAGCAGAGACACAACAAGAGAGACAAAAAAGCACAGAAGCACACATTGATCCAGTAATCTGTTCTACATTAGATGGTAATAGCGGGTGATCTGTCTTCTCTGGATGATGTCACAGTTAACAGAACGCCAGACCAGGTGTACCTACTATGAAGAAAAAGAGAGAGAGCAAAAAGTTAAAAGTTGAAATGACGAAAAGCAATGCAAAACTGGAGAACAGTAGAACTCAGCAGAGTGAGAGAAATAGAACCTGATGTCCTCCAGCAGCCTAAGCCTATAGCAGCATAACTATAAAGGTAGCTCAGGGTAACATGAGCCACTCTAACTATAAGCTTTGTCAAAAAGGTAAGTTTTAAGATTAGTCTTAAAAGTAGACAGGGTGTCTGCCTCACGGACCAAAACTGGGAGTTGGTTCCACAGGAGAGGAGCCTGATAGCTAAAGGATCTGCCTCCCATTCTACTTTTAGAGACTCTAGGAACCACCAGCAGACCTGCAGTGTTGCAGACATTGACCCTCTGTCTCTCCCCATCAGGTACAAAGACGGACAGGATCACATGGGCGAGCATCGGGACGACGAGAAGGAGCTGGACCCTTCCTGTCCCATCGCCTCCGTGTCTTTAGGCGCAGCTCGAGATTTCGTCTTTAGACACAGAGATGCTCGAGGCAAACGGAGCAGCCGGCAGATTGATCCTGTGAAGCTGGAGCTCGCTCACGGAAGCCTGCTCCTCATGAACCCTCCGACCAATACCTTCTGGTACCACAGCCTTCCTGTTCGGAAAAAGGTCGTCTCGCCTCGCATCAATCTCACCTTCAGACGCATCTTGGTGGACATCAGAAAAACAATCAAAGAGGACCTCTAACACCAAAGACCTTGCTTAGAGACCACATTCTCAACCAAATCCTCCCTAATCAAACTCTGGCTTTTGTGAAAGGACAAACTTATTCCTCCAGTAAATATAGATTTAAAGGTACTGTGCAAACATTTCTGGTAAATCTGTTCAATGTACTTTAGATATAGCCTGTCCCTTTGAAAACAACGTGCCATGGTTAGCGATTCACTTTGTTTTGCTGTCGCAAAGAAATATTTAAAGATAAAATGTGCCCTCCTACAAAGCCTTTCCCACCCACATGCCTCTGGTGACATCACCAAAGGTAAAAAAAAATAATATTTTTTTCTCCTATTTATCTACATTTTGAATCCAATGCTTGTCCACCATTGTGTTAACTAAAGCCAGCTGACAAACTTGATTCTTGTGCTTCTTGTGATGTCATCAACCTAAACTTACACAGAGCAGAATTAGTTTTTTTTGTGCACTTTGAAAAAAAAAATTTTTTTACATTTTGTAACATCCGATTGTTGAAATCTAAACTCTTCTACCCAGCTGTGGCCTTACTGTCAGTCTATATTTGTAAGTGAAAAAAAAAAATTCTGTTGGCTTGAATTAATAAACTATTGAACCTGTTGACAAAAATGACTTTGTAGTTCTCAATAACATAGATTAAATTTGCCTTACTTTAGTCTTAGACCGAGGGCTTCATGTGACACTCAATTTGTTCCAGTCTTAAAAAATATTTCTACTTAAAAATAAAAAATGTATTTTCTAAATCTTTAAATCCTATTGCCTTTATTCAGAGTTCTGTTTTTTGTTCTTGTGAATCACGTATGGCACGGCAGGACGTGCATTTTGGTCAAAGGCACAACCCGATGCATTGTAAGGTTATAATTGATGATGATGCATTTACAACAATCTGAAAACACTACAATCTCCCTTTAATAAAACACAAAAGTAAACATTTTTATTATCATTATTATTACATTTAAAAACAATCACCTTTAATGACATGAAAATAAATCTGATATCAAATATCCAAACAGATGTTTTTGTGTTTAGAATTTCCTGGAAACTGCAATTGTCCACAGCTGAGGATGTAAATAAATTACCCAGAAATATCTGCACATAATTACGTTTCGTTAACGAAGCGGACTAGAAATCTGTGGAACCTGGTGGACACCATGAATGGTTTGGATGAATCATATTTTCAGGTGAGAATGCCCGTAGGACAGTCCCAAGAGTTGCTGCACAAGTGATTTTATGTGATAGAAATCTTGAACATTAAAAACATGGCACTTCATCCTCAACCGTGCAGGTTTTCAAATCAGAGCCTATAGATGATTTGAAACGGCAGAATATTAGCTGAAACGTTCAGCGTAAGACAGTTTCCAGCCACTGTTGGGAACGATCCATTAAACAACAGAGCTGGAGCGTTTTAACTCGTCTTTTAATGTAACAGCTTTGAAGTAACGTCTCCTTAACTTCTCTTTTTGTCTGTACTTCAAATAATTGTGGACATATTAACAGGAACATCTGACTGGGTATTCCTTTTATATTTACACCACTGCTTGATTACAAAGCCAACAAAAATAGCTTTAAAAACTCCAGTCCTTGACAGTGTAATCACAGGGCGCTCTCAGGTACTCCTTTTTCACACTGTCTGTTACAGGAAACAGTTCAACGCAGTAAAGAGAAGTAGCTTAAATGACCCATGATGCTCCGAGAGAAATCCTGCTGTCCTTTATCTTTGGGATTACCCGCCTCCTGCTGTGAGCATCCGGGCGGCAGGCGGTGTCCGTTACAACGCAACGCTGCGAGACCCCGGGATGCAAAAGCTACAGCGGAAAAGCAACCCGTTGGTAACCACGTAGTTTCTGCATAAAGGCGGAGATCAGTCCGGCTGCCGGGTACCGACTACTTGTCCGATGGTGAGCTGAGGCCTGGCCTTCGCACCCTCTCGTAGAAGAGCATGTACGCGCTGGAAGACAGCACCTCCTGCAGGCTGGCTTTGCGCACGGAGTCGTCCGACACCCACAGCCACTGGCCGCTGAAGGGCGAGGCGCTGCAGGCCGAGGGAGGGCTGCGGCGGTAGGTGACGAAATGTCCCGAGTGCATGTCCCCGTGGTGAACCAACACCGCCTGGAGCTGGAATAAATACTCCGCGGAGCTGGAAGGAAACACAGCGAGATCGGCACGTTAGCTCAGTTTGAAACCACCTGTGCGTCTCTACCGATGAGACAAAAGCTCACTGTGCTCCACTTTAGTAAACTTTACAACTGATGTGACAAATTCCAGATTACTGTCCCAAGTTTAAACCTTGGCAGTTCTGATCTTTTTATGCCCAAATTTTAACTTTTGTATAAGGAACCGTCTCCCGTAGGCCGCTTTCTACCAACCACAGGTGCATGAATACCCACTTTCACAACTGATGATTTAATATTATTAGCTCTGATCGATTAGTCTGCTGCATGGAAACATGATTGTATACATTTATTATATAAAACTAACTTCCTGCAGAAGGGTGCTCAGATTTATTTTGGTTTGGCTTTGTCACATTTGACAGAGTCAACTGGGCCAAACAGGGATCAGAAAGATCAGAAAACAATTTAAAACCAAAAATAAATAATGTCAATAGAACAATAATTTATATTAAAATAACTTAAATATCATGAGAAATAAGCAGATACAAAATGGTTTATGTATACCGGTCCAAAACGGGAGGTGGAAGGGGTGAAGTGGCCAAAATGAAAAAAATAAACTAAATGTTTTGTTTAAAGTTATGCTGTTGTTAATTTAAATAAAAGCAGAATAATTGGTCCACAATTGAACAATATTGAGGATTTATTTTCCTCAAGTTTCTAAGTCCCTGCACTTAAACCTTTGACAGCATAAGAAATAATCTCCGGTGAGGTTGAAACACAGTTAGATGACAAAGAATATACAAAAACTAAACAGCAATTTTAATTTTATTTAAAAAAAAAAATATAACAAAGGCAGCATGTTTTCCCACTATGTAACATTATCTTTTCTTTAAAAACTACATCAATAAGTAAAATCAACAAATGAAGCTCTGGAAGAAATTGTTTTATATACATTTCCTCTTAACACTTCAGTCGACTGTCATGTTTTGATTTTATTAGACATTTGAAACTTGGCATTAAACACTAAAGTATCTATTACTTCCTTAGGGTTAACCTGTTTTAAATTGACATTTAAAGACGGGTTTGCTTCTTATTATTTTTATTGGGACAGTTTTATTTTTATTTTTTCCCTTAGATCATTTCTATTGGGTGGTGAATGTCCGCCTGTTTTTAATTTCTGTAAAGCCCTTGTTGTTACACTTTATCTGTTTTACAAGTGAGCTACAAATAAAGCGGTGGTCATATTTAAAGGTGCCCGTCTTTCTTGATACGTGGGCACGTTTTGCTTGTTAAACGGCTGCTGCAGAGGTTACCTGAAGTCGTACGTGAGGCCGAGCTGTGGGCTCAAACCAGAAGAGAGGAGAAACACGGAAGAACAGGTTCCGTTAGAAAAAGGTTTGTTGTTGTTGTTGTTGTGGTGGTGCTCTGCATCTGGAACCAAAAAAAAAAAAAGCACAAAAAGTGTGAAGCGAGAAAGAGCAAAGGGAAAATGAGGTCATTAAAGCACGCGGCGGGCTCAACGCACCGCTGCCGTTAGCTTTCAGCCGTTCTGTGGAGCCGTCCAGGCTTTCTGTCTTTATGGCTTTGGGAGCAGACGTGAAGCGCTGACTCCTCTGTGTGGAGCTGTTGTGTTTGTAGCGATCCATGGATAGATACTCTGCGAACTGGACGTGCTCCTGTCGCTTGATGGGCGTCCCTTCGCTGGACCACGTCAGTCTTTGTAGATGTATGCAGAGGCACTGAGGGAGCTACAGAAGCATGTGAAAACAAGGGTGACATTTATTTCCCCAAGACAAATTAAAAATCCTAAAACAAACGCCATGAATGTCTCCAGGCAAATAAAATCTCTGGCTATGTAGTAAATTAAAAAAATGACAGATTACAAACACCTTTCCAAGTTTCAGCTGTTTAACAAACGTCGTCCTCTGGCTTTCTAAAACCTGGCCGTTCCTCGTCGTGCTTTGTTGCAGCTTCGGAACAAAGCAAATACAGCAGAGGTCAAAGGGCGATCGGCACACGCCGTGCCTGCTCAGAAACAAGGGAGAGCTACAGACGTACCTTTGTGCAGTTTTCACACTCCACCTCTTTGATCGTCTCTGACGAAATAAAGTGCTGCAAACACTGATCTAGAGAGAGAGGCCGACCCTGAGGAAGGAAAGATATCAGAAGTTAAACAAAACAAACACAAACAGCTACTGATGAGGGACACGGTGCCTTTGGAACGTATTTACCGAGCTGGAACTTTTCTACATGTCGTCCCTTTGCAGCCACAAACTTTAATGTGTTTTACTGGACTTTAATGTCAAAGACCAACACAGACTGGTGCACAACTGGAGTAAAAATGATAGATATGTTTTTTTTTTCTTTATGCTCACAAATAACTCTGAAAAGTGTGCCGTAGATTAGTATTCAACAGCGCTGAGTAAATAGTTGATTATTCTTAGGGCATCGCTACCAGCTTGCCGTTTGAATTAAGTTTCAGAACAGCTCAAGCTCCATAGCGTTCAAGAATCAGAAGTGAAACACAACGACAGACATGAAACAAAATAGATTTTAACTTTCAGATTGGATAGGGAGCTTCCCCTCCATGTTTTACCATGGGGAGGGCACGCTCCGCGTGAAATGCAGTAGTTCTCCTCCACACACTGCATTCTGCACGTAGCCCAAAACGTTTGATTTTGGTCTCATCTGACCAGAGCAGCTTATTTTCATGCATTTGCTGTAGCCTCTACTTCGCTTTTAGCAAACAAGACGACTTCTGTTTTATCTTTCAATGATTGCTTTTTCCCCTTTGCTCTTCTATAGGGCAAAGATTTGTAAAGTGCACCTTTAATTGTTATCCTCTTGTCAGATACTGCCACCTGAGTGGTGAATCTCGGCAGCTCCTCCAGTCTTACCATGGGCCTCTTGGCTGCTCCTGACTAAAACTCTCCTTACCTGGCCAGACAGTGGAGGTGGACAGCCGACAGCCATGTCTTGGTACGCAGGCTTGGAGATGCACCACGCTCTTTTCATCTTCAGATGATGGGTTAAATATTGCTCTGTCATTCTGTTTTGAACTTCTGCAGAACTTCCTCCCTGACCTGTCTGCTGTGTTCCTCGGTCTTCATGATGCTGTTTGACCACTAATGTTCTCTAAAACGCCTCGGACACCTTCGCAGAACAGCTGGATTTGCAATTGGATTAAATGATCCGCAGGAGAACCCTGCTAACCGATTAGGTGACTTCCGAAGTTAACGGGGTGCATAGAGGATCAGAGTAATACATGGTCATGCCACACTTTTCAGATTGGAAGTTGTAGAGATGAATACCATGAAATAAAATACATAAAAGTTTGTGGTTGTAACCTGACGAAATCTAAAAAAGTTCGAAGAGCATGAGTGAAAGGCGTGAAAAGGAAAAGTACAATAAGGAGATTGTAAGGTATTACTTTAATACTCCAGGCCTTTAAGCTTACCCACTGAGGAAGAGGGATGGACAGAGAGAGGCTCTCAAATGAGTCATATCGTACTGGACTCTAGAAATGAAAATAGATCAAGTTCAGGTGGTAATTACACAATAACTACAGCTGGAAAGTTACTCAGTTCTACATCTTGTGAAGAAACGCACTTGAATGTTGCAGCGTTTGCACGACATGTTGCTGGTTAGACGGCCGTGAAAGGGATGGTGGAACTTCCAGGGACCCGGGATCGGATGAAGAGGAGCTGCCAAGAAGAAAAATGAACACAAAATTACTGTTTTTTTGTGTTTATTTGATACTGGTTCCCTCAATCGGGCCTCTGGATTTCTATCTATACCTCGACTTATGCAGGCCACGGTTTTCTCTTCATCAGGAGGAGACTAGAAAAGACATAAACAGAAAAAGTGAGTAGGAACCCATTTGACCAAAAACCCAGGGCTATGCATGTAGATCTGGGAGCAGTATGGGAATGTGTGCACCAGCACAGAGATTTGTGTGAAGTTTTTTAGTTTGGGATATCTAGTGGGTGTGGAGAGAACTTGCCTCCAGCGACTGCATGTCGAACAAATGCGTGACTTTGGGCTGCCGATTTCGCTCCTCCTCTAGAGAAGACGTGAGGACATGAAAGAGTTCGTGTGCATCCTTTAGGAGGGGAAAAAAATTATTTTACGAAGACGGCACACCATAAATCAAGGTTCCAGATGGATGTTTGCACTCACATATGACTGGCAAGGATGTGATATTAATTTGAAGCTGTTAGTTACATATTTAAATCATTTTCTTTGTCCAGGGTGGAATGATTAAAAAACAACTTTATGATTTTAAAAGACAAGAATTTGGTGCACCGGTTTGATTTCATTCTGTTTTTGTTTTCTGTAATTCACACAGGCTCAAATTTATACAGCCATCTTCAAAACACTGAGACAAATCTCCTTTGGCAAAGCTGCAAATGGACCTTACATTTTTTGGCAGCCATTAACAAGCTTTGGGCATAATTATGGTTATGCCCAAATATTTGTGACCAAATATAAATATTTGGTCACTTTTTTTATTCGGATGGGCAGAGTTCCTTCAAATTGATCGGTTTCCTTCCACGGATCTGGCTTTTAAGCACACTAGTCAACATGTTAAAAAGGGTTGATCTAAGGACTTTTGTGAAGCCATTCAGGGTGCTTGATCAAAACCATTGTCCGTGTGTGTTTGAGCTCATATCTCCTGTTGCACTGCAAAAAGGGAACTAAAAGCAAGTAAAATTTTCTTGAAATTGGTGTATTTTTCCTTGATTTGAGCAGCTAAATAAGACTATTAGTATTGTTTCCCCTAAATAAGGATAATTAGGAATTCTGCTATTGAAATAAGATGATGCTGATGAATTGTTCCTATTTCAAGTGCAAAAAATCCTATTCCATTGTCAAATATGGTTATTTAGCTGCTCAAATCAAGGAAAGATACACTAATTTCAGGAAAATGTTACTTATTTTTAGTTCACTTTTTGCAGTGTGGAACTACCAAGTGTTTCCAAGTTTCAAGCATCTGACCCAAACTGTCCTCAGATGAAAGCTGCTCAACCGCCGACACCTTTAGGCCCGGCTGAAAGTTGCAGCTGCCCACGTGGAAAAGCCAGATGCCTTCTGGGGAAATGGTTTTAGGGTCAGAAGAGACGAGGACTGAGCTATTAAGGCACAAGGGCAAGAGGAACACGCAGAGCAGTTGAGGTGGGGCATTCACTTTGAAGAACAACTCACCAGCTGTCAAGCACAGTGGTGGCAGCGTCATGCTGAGAGTCTGTTTTGCTGCCAATGGTGCTGGTGCATTTCACAGAGCATGGGGAGTAACGAAAGACGACAACCTCCAAATTCTTCAGCTTCATCTCACATCGTTATGGTAGAAACTTAGACATAGTAATGTAAGCTCCAACAGGGACACGCATGAAATCTGGTTTTGGAACGGATAAAACAGGTAATATAAAGTTAAGGTCTGATCTCAACACTACTGAAAATGTTTCAGCTGTACGTAAATGCCCGGTCTGTGGAGGGAAACCGTACAACTTAATAAAGGGCCGTTATCCATGAAGTAGTCTGTCGTATAATCAGTCCACCCTGGGAAAATAATGGTTCAGTTGCACAATCCAGCATCCAAAATAAATAGGATATTCATTTATTAAGTGTATATAAACTTCTGCTCACAAATTAAATAAAAAAAAAAGGTCCAACCTGCTCTTCAAATGAGCTGATGTGCCAGCGGTACAGTCTGAGGACATCCAGAAGGCATCCAGCATCTAGGACATCCTCGTCTCCAGGCTCCTCACTGGACAGAGCTGTCAGGGCACACGGTGAAGGGTAAAGAAAAAAAAAATAATGGATAGGTTCTTTATGCTCCACCTGTTTCGTGCGACAGCCACTGCATGCTGCTTACCTTTGAGCAGCTGTAGCAGAGTGGAGGACAGCTGGTTGTCTTTGCATGACTGGATCGAGGGCAGACCTGAAAATCTCTCCAGCCACCCGACGAAAGACGGACATGCTGCCAAACCCTGGAGCAGAGAGTTCAAGAAGCAGGTGTTGCCTAAGTTCAACAGACCCGGGACCATACCTGTGGGGAAACACAAACAAAAAGGTAAATCGCTGGCAGAAAGCATTCTTGTTTACACTGTTACTTTTTCTACAAATTTTCAAGTTGGTTCTCGCTGGTACTCTCGTCAGACACGTAACTTTGCTGCTAAGCAGTTCCAACGATTAAAACAGACAGGAGAGATGCTTATATGGGGAAGAAGTCAGCCAACTTTCCAAAGCCAATCTAATCTCCCAATCAGCTGACAAGGAAGCGCTGCTGATGTAACACTGGAGCGAATCAGAGAGAAAAAGCATTTCTATTAGCTAATAATCGGCAACGTCAGATCCCTGATAAACAAATCCAAGAAATCAGATGAAATAGAGGGGAATATCAATTCCATACCAGCATCAACATTTACCGAAGTAGAAAGGCCTGCATGTCAAACAATCCAGGCAATCAGTGCAGATGCTTCTCTAGCACTTACATACTGACGCGCTGCATTCACACGTCCTCATTTTTGGTAAATGTTAAAGTTACTTTCAGTGGACAACAGTTGCTCTCAATATTCCCCACAGTGCAACAGTTCAGTTTAACTCCCCTCACTTTTCTCAGACCCATTTTTACCTCTCTTCCTCTTCTTCCTCTCGGTAATCGGGCCCCACAGCACGTACACTCCCGCTGCAATGGCCGCCGCAATCCCTCCGATGACACTCCAGTTTTTAATCATCTTGTTCCTGAACAAAAATAGATAGTTAACAATGTCAGGAGAGGAAAGGATACAATTCAACACCAGACTCTTGCTCCTAATGTAATTTGTTTTTGCATAATGCTTTTCCACTGTAGTTTCAATTTGGTGAGTGTGCGCTGGTGTTGCACAATATTAGGAGGAAACACGATTGCCCCATTGAAAATCGCAACGACACAGATTGTGATTAACCCAGATATTACAGCTGGGTGACCTTATTATCGCCAGGACACTTCATTCATAGCAGCCCACCAGAACCTGCATTGAAGCATTCCTTTGAGAATAGGGTATTAAAAACATTGATATAGGAAAGATGACTGATTCTGCCTTCAGTCAAGAAACAATTAGGACACTATGATAGTCGGAGTAATTGAAACATATTTGGACACATGCGCTGAAAATTTCAAGTCATAAATAAACAATAAAATGTGTGTTAAACCTTTTTTTTAAATTACTATTCTGGTAGGAACTAATCAGTTGCAGATTACGTCTCAACGCCTTTTTACGTTCCAGTTTCCCTCTTGTCAGACAGTAGGAAAAAAACATGAACGCCCACACAAAGCCATTGTTAAATGCACAAATACAGCCAACCTTAGTCACAGAATGCGTTTTAAAGTCACATTTTATTAAAAAAAAAGACAAAATCATTGTCTTTTTTGAAGCCATGCTGAACTGTTCAGCTGAACATGAAACGTTAAACAGTAAGTGCCGATCCTTTATGCTTGGTGTAGCCATGATGGCTACTGTTATTAAACCAATAATGAGAATAACTCTATTCTACGCGGTATTTTGTGCAAACATTCTGTCCAGGAGTGATGCAGAAAAACTAGTCCATGAATTTGTTACTTCAAGGCTGGACTATTGTAATTCTTTACTATCAGGAAGTCCACAAAATGCAGTTCGAAGTCTTCAGCTGATCCAAAATGTTGCAGCAAGAGTTCTGATGCAAATCAACAAGAGGGATCATATTTCTCCTATTTTAGCTTCCCTTCATTGGCTTCCTGTTAAATCAAGAATACAATTTAAAATTATACTTCTCACGTATAAAGCCCTTAATAATCAAGCTCCATCATAAATCAGAGCTCTGATTACCTCGTATGTTCCTAACAGAGCACTTCGCTCTCAGACTGCAGGTCTGCTGGTGGTTCCTAGAGTCTCTAAAAGTAGAATGGGAGGCAGATCCTTTAGCTATCAGGCTCCTCTCCTGTGGAACCAACTTTACAAAGAGCAGCTTAGCTTACCCTGTGCTATCTCTGTAGTTATACTGCTATAGGCTTCATCTGCTGGAGGACATCAATATGTATTGTTCTCCAATTTCCATTGTTTGTTGTTATTTCAACTTTATGTTCTGTCTTTTTTTCTCTTCATAGTAGGTACATCTGGTCATAAAAAGGATTCCTGGATCAATGTGTGCTTCTGTGTTTTTTTGTCTCTGCTCTGTCCTCCAGTCGGTCGAGGCAGATGACCGTTCATACTGAGCCTGGTTCTGCTGGAGGTTTTTCCTTCCCGTTAATGGGGAGTTTTCATCTCCACTGTCACTTCATTCAAGCTCAGTATGAGAGCTAGCTCAGGGATACCCTGAGCTAGCTCTATAGTTGTGCTGCTATAGGCTTAGGTTGTTGGAGGACATCAGGGACTATTTCTCTCACTCAGCTGAGTTCTCCTACTGTTCTCCAGTTTTGTATTGCTTGATATCATTTCAGCTTTTAACTTTCTGCTCTCTCTCTTTTCTCTTCATAGTAGGTACACCTGGTCTGGCGTTCTGTTAACTGTGACATCATCCAGAGAAGACGGCTCACCCGCTACTACCATCTAATGTAGAACATATTACTAGATCAATGTGTGCTTCTGTGCTTTTTTGTCTCTCTTGTTGTGTCTCTGCTCTGTCTTCTCTAACCTCAAGTCGGTCGAGGCAGATGACCGTTCATACTGAGCCCGGTTCTGCCGGAGGTTTTTCTCCCTGTTAAAGGGGAGTTTTTTCTCTCCGCTGTCGCTTCATGCATGCTCAGTATGAGGGATTGCTGCAAAGCCATCAACAATGCAGATGACTGTCCACTGTGGCTCTACGCTCTTTCGGGAGGAGTGAATGCTGCTTGTCAAGACTTGATGCAATCTGCTGGGTTTCCTTCCCTGATAGGAAACTTTTTGACCAATTTGTCTGTATGATGTTTGAATTTGACTTTGTAAAGTGCCTTGAGATGACAAGTGTTGTGAATTGAATTAATTTGAATTGAAAAATGTAACAAACAGAACAGAAACACCTCATCTGATGGACACTGAAAGGTAGTACATGAACGACTAACTAAATGTTACATAAGTAATATGCAGGTGTGAGGTTTTACTCGATGTTTCAGCGAGTAGTAAATCAGGTACTATCTTGTTGCATCGACTTTCTGACTCGTAATACCGACTTTAGGGGCCGTTCCAGTTGAAGTTTCCGACTTGGAGGTCAAGAATTTCGACTACCGAGCACAAATGGAATGCACCAGTTGTAGTGTTAATACATAAACAATAGAGAAGTCAGGGAGTGAGAGTGAGAGCTAACAATGCAGAAGAACAAACTATGAAGAATCACTGCCATTTGGACCGACCGGCAGGGATTTGTCAGGGTTTTACAGGCCTGCAGCTTTCACAGAGATCTCATTTTTAACCTCCTTTTTCTGAATACATAATGTATTTACTACTGTCAGGATGGAAGGAGTATTTCACCCAGTGCAACAAAACATGTTTCTGAACAGGATTATCAACTATAGCTTTAAGAAAATATACATCATTTCACTATTACTGTGGCAAGTCTGACAAGTTATGGATCAAGACCAGTAACACTCAGACATGCCCAAACAAGTCTAGATCATCCATACCTGACTACAGAATCTACAAAACACAAATTGTTTTGAGAAATGATTTGCCTATATGTAAAAAAAATAAAAACATTTTGATGGCTCCCTTTAAACCAGTGTTTCTAATCAGATCAGGTACTGAGTTGAATAACGACATGATCTAAAGCGGCCTGGACTCTAGAAAATAACAGAAATCATCTTTTTTTTTTTTTATTTCACAACTTGACACAACTGTGTCTTAAAATAAATTAATTAAATTTACAGGTGATTTCATTTTCCAACAGGACTTGACACCTGCACACAGTGCCAAAGCTACCAATACCTGGTTCAAAGACCATGACACCCCTGTCTTTAAATGGCCAGCAAACTCGTCTGACCTAAACCCCAAAGACAATCTATGGGGTGTTGTGAAGAGGAAGAAGCGATACGCCAGACCTAACAATGCAGAAGAGCTGAAGGCCACTATCAGAAAAGCCTGGGCTCTCATAACATCTGAGCAGTGCCACAGACTGATCGACTCCATGCCACGCCACATTGCTGCAGTAATCCAGGGAAAAGGATAAATGTAATGTAATAAATGAGTATAATATACAAGTTTCACTTCTTGGATGGAATTACTGAGAAACAAAAATCTGCTTTTTCATTATATTCCAATCACATGACCAGCACCTGTGGATCGCTCTTAAAGTGTCGGACCTGGGGCCCGTTCTTCGTACGTTGCTTAAAACATCCGAGATCAAATGACACATCCAAGATGATTTCATCCGGCTAATCATGATCCGGCTAATTGGGTTCTTCGAACACACCTGTTGTTTACGATTAGTATGGCTGGATTGAGTTATCTGAGATAACTGCGCGTCCGTGCGTTTGTTTAAAAGGGGAAATGTATCGATAGTAGAAACAATGATCAGCAACGCTGCTATAGGCTGTTCAGCATGGCCAAAGAACGCCCACAGTTTTTCTCCCAAGCAGAACAAGAGCTTTTAATGGAAGGTTATGCAGAATTTGAGTCATTAATTAAAACGACAGGGAACACCTCAAAGTCTGCTAAAGCCAGGAGAGAGGACTGGCAAAAAGTAGCAGACAAATTAATGCGTAAATACTGTCCATGGTAGATGTTTCTATCACTTTCTACAGTATGTATTTTTGCATTTTAATAATCTCATATTTACTTTGTTCTTTTATAACAGAGCCTCCACGGGACCCACTAGAACATGGGACAAGTAAAAGTGAAATACAAGAATATTCTACAAAATGGTAGCCTTTAATTATTATACTTTATTTTAAAAAGGCACTTGTTATGTCAAGAGATCCAAATTTCGGTGTCATTCCTTAGACACTGGAAGTAAAGGACATGTGCAAACTGGGAACTTTAACAAAAAAATTCTTTATCCATAAAAAAATGAAGTTCTTCCTTTTCCAAGTCATACACAGTTTACACGGTAAAACTGTATTGCTCCGTGTCTAGATAATCCATCCATAGTTTTTTCTAATACAATATACGGCTCGACAGACGATCAAATCCTGTTTACATGAAATAAGCCTGCTCGCGAGCAGGTTTAAGCTGGCGCACATGTTGCTATGACAACAAATCCAAGATGAGTTTCGAAGAACCAAACGATCCAAGATCATGCCAAATCGTCAACAATCAAATCCGGCCAACTGAGTTAGCGACGTACGAAGAACGGACCCCTGATGTGAATCTAAACTTCCATGGGTTGTTAGTAGATAACCACGTCTTTATCACGAGTTGATCACATCCACCCCAGTGTCTATCCTCACCCTCTGACATGTTGTGGAGCCTTTATCGGGTTTAAAGAGTTCTGAGTGAGATGATCTAGTTTTAACTAATCGTTTCAATGTGTCAACATTACCCAATGCGTGACCACGGACGAGCTAGCTTTAGCTTTCACGCTAACTTACCAAACACACCGACGAGGCCGGGCTCCCCTACGCACACTACACCGACTTCACAAATGTAAAACATCCAGACGCTGTCGCCAAATAAAAAGTAAACGCGTGGAAGTGTCTCTAAAGACACTCGGGTGTGAGGTTTAGAGGCATTTAAATCAGACTGCGTGTTCGCTCTCTTGGCCGTACACGGACGCCGGCGGCCTACTGACCGACACCTGCAGCCGTCCTGCTGAGATCTGACCCGGCCACTAACTAGCTTGTTGTTTGCCACATGGAGATTTCACCTGATTGCGGGTCCCGTGCCAAGAAACTCCCCCACAAGCTTATCCGAGCTTTCTGGTCTGCACCACAACATGCTGTTGTCCGAGTGGAACCGCCGTCCCCGAGCAGCGTGTTTCCGCACGGACGTATTAAGGAGCGCACCCAAACAAACAAAAACATAGACATCATATACGTAGACGCCCCATTGTACGCTGCCGGCCGCTGGGCCGACGTGCCTACATGGCGGCCATCTTGGGTCAGACCACAGATCAGACATCTGCTGTCAAAATGAATAGGAGGCAGCTCAGATCTCATTTTAATCATATGTTCACAACGCTCGTGACATTTCAGACAGATTACATATATTTATTCAGAACCAAAACTATTTAAATTGAAGTCAAACTGGATGAAAAATGTACATGCACTTACATATTTTGCAGTTATATATTAATCTAATATACACACACAATTTATACACACATAAATTTCTCTCTCTTTCTTCCTATATATATATATATATATATATATATATATATATATATATATATATATATATATATATATATATATATATATATATATATATATACTGTATGTATAGGCTATGTACACAGACACCGATCTACAGACAACAGCACTGATCTACATAGGAGCAAAACTATATACAGACAAGTGAGAGCAGAGGTGCTCATAACAGCATTTAAAAATTATATATTACAAACCGCAATCTGGGGGGAAATAAATCAACAAAAAACCTTACGCATCTAAGAATCAAATACATTACAAAATCATAGCAAAAACTGTATAATATCCCCCCCACCACAAATCATGTCTATCCAGTAATTTAGGACCATTTTGTTTGTTTTTGGTGTTTAATGTACTTTTCTCTGCTTCCATCCCTGCTACCCATTAGCACATATTGTGTTTATGCCAGAAAAACTGTAACTGTAAAGCATGAGGAATATCTATTATAAAATCTTACTTATGGAAAGTAATTCCCCAGGATCTGGTTTCTAGTAGGCCTATCCTTTTATTTGCGCACCCATAAGCGGAGTAAAAGTCAGGCTTCCTGGGACGTAGCTCTGGAAGTTTGCTTACTTTCAATACAAAATCGAAATTATATATTAAGTTAGACAATAATTTAATTTCATTCAATTGGTCCCATGTAGCCCCTAAAGGGGTGACGTTTCAGTCAGTTGATTTATCTGGAAATCGGGTGAGAATTCACCGCATTCAGAGTGTCTGAAAACATAAAGTACATTTTTCTGAATTGACTTGTATTCTCTCTGAGCGCAGCTAGGTCTGACCTAAGATGGCCGCTCTGTCGGCACGCCTCTCACCCGAGGACGCGGCGTCTACGTATTCATGTCTGTGAACAAAAACGCCGCTGCGGGAAGAAGAAAAAAAAAAACAACAACAACAAACGTGACTAAGTTGAAGTGTGACGTTGCTTTATATTCACATTTACGTCACAAAAGAGCTTGGAGTAACTAAATCGTGTTTATTTGTTGCAGGAAAATGAATCTTGGAATGAGATAAATTATATTTAATTTCATTGTACTGCTCTCATTCCTCATTGATTCGACCTTCACCCCTTTTCACAGCTTTAGTTTTCTGAGACTCTTCTCCACAGTCTCCTCTTGTCTCACATATACCATTTAAACTCTGTTCATAACCACATTTCAAAATTCTTATCCTTAGATTCTAACATACCATCCTCTCTCCTGTAGTGTCTCTATCGGTGCTTGTAAAATGCTTAAAATGGTTATAAATTTCTAACAAAAATCCCTATAAAATATAAAATTCTCAGAAAATGCGTAAAGAGACTACCCATGCACCTCATAGGTTGGAAAGAAGGAGAACTAATCGTAAGAGAGGTATGGGAACTCTGGATGAGCTGAAGAGAGCAAAAGAGGAGAGGAACTAATCAAAGAGAACTGGGCAAAAAAAATCGAGCCTTTTCACTATTCAGATTTATATTAGTGAAAAGCTATTAAATCTTTTGCTTTTAATTTCACAACAATGCCCTATTCCAGAGTTTGTTATTGTAATGAGACAGTGTGGGAAAAGTGCATGGGGTGTAAATGCTGTTGCAAGGAATATTATTTATAGATATTTCTACTCTGTTCAGTCATTAATAGAAATCGGTGATTTGGTTAATTTTTTTTTCCTGCCCCCTCTCTCTGTGAAGGTTGCAGGGTCCTGTGCTCACCCCCGTCTGAACAGAAGTCACGTGGATCCTCCTGAGCTCAGCCAGCGCGGCCTCTGATTGGCTGCCAGCGGACGCCCCGGACCGAGTCGCTCTCCTCGGTGCTGAAAACGCAGACCGTCTCGATAATGTGAACGGCGATGAGGCCAAAAGGAGCATCGGTAATAAAAATACAAATATGGACGATGACCTTTTTCAGCTGAGACAACTTCCGTGAGTAGACTATAGTTAGTATATCGATGCAGGGGTTGTAGTGTTTTTTTGTTACCTATTTTCGAGCGTGACAGCTCGATGCGTCGCTCACTGACTGCTTCGTGTTTGTTTCATTAGCTCATCACAAATACCCTGACAGTCCTCAAACACAACACTCATCTATACACTTACACTGCAGAGACTCAGTGTTAGATTCATAAAGATAAACATAATTTTGTCCCTTTTTGTGTTTACACGTTTTTTGTATAAGCAGATAGTTAACGAGCCGGGTTGTTGTGATTTGTGCTGATCTAGACTTGCCGCGGAGTTTGCAGTCATGACTCAGTACATAACATGGTTTATGTAAACCTGTCTGCATGTAAATCAATTACACTGAAGACTTTGCTGTTATTTTAGCAGCATTCTTCTTCCACAACAAGTGCATAGGTATTTTATAAATATTAATATGTTTTAATTTTGAATTTTAATATTTTTATAGGAAATACACTTATTGTATATTAATGTTAGTACGGAACGGGAATAGTTTGATATTGCCATGTATGCATTCCTAAAGATATCTTCATGGACCTCTTGCAGACTTAAATGCAACCCTGATGCTTCACAAAGCATGGAGGTCATGTCCTCTAATTGCTGTGATTAAGACATCACAGGCACACTCCATTCTTTGTAAGTGCAACTATTAATCTTGTGCATGTAGGAGAAGATTATAGGTTTTCCACCCTATTTGAGTATCTAACCTCTTAGAATGTTTTTGAAATAGGGTCCACAGCATTTAAAAGTCCTGATGTGGTTCATCCATTTCATCCCAGTGTCACCAGTTTGCAGATTTACAGCCAAAAGTGCGCTAACATAATAAAGGCAACTACCTCAGTTACCTCAATTGTAATCCGCTTTGCACTTCCAACGCAGTTGACATGTCACTTTTCTGACATTTCAGAAGTCAATGATCCTGCTTTTTTTTTCCTTTCTTTTTTTGCAAGAAATAATTAATTCATGTAGCTAGAAACTGTCCTTAAACAACTGCATCTTGATCATTTCACATTGTTTATCACATCCTTTTGGCACAGAAATGTACATAGGACAAAGCTATAATGGATACTGTTGATATAATTTTTTATCACGCATATAAAAGTTGGCAAAGTAGGTTAGAATATTATTGCTACCTCAAAATCATGCATACTAGGGTACCCCATCTCAATTCAGTGAGTACAGGGGTCAGCAACCCTGAATAGTATTAAATGTGTAACAAAAAGCAATGAATGAGCTTTTAAATTATTAAGTATTAACTTAAAAGATGAGGAATCAGCTGCAGTTGTCTAAAGAAAATAGAATTGTCAAAAATGGTTATGGCTGGTTTTAAGATGTATTGCAATGCCTTAATATTATTGTATTAGTGTATAAACAGACTGTAACTCAGAGTTGGACCATATATAACACATACAATCTGAAATTGGTGAATTTCTGGCCTAGGCTAAAGAGGAAACCTGGTGTAACAACATTAGGTGCTCCATTGTGTTCTTTGCTGAAGATGGAGAAAAATCATCACCAAGCATGTTACAGGGGACTGATTCACTCATTGTAAAATTTATAAACGCAAGAAAGTGAACAGCAACAAAAAAGAAACTTGCAATCTTTTTCATCTTGTCCAGCAAAAATCATGTATTTTCTTAACCTTTAAAGCAAAGTGATTTCTCTGTCATAGGAGGCGTTGAATTTCCCCTTTTGTTGAAGGTCTTGGCACCACATTATAATCAACAACTGCAAAAGCAGCTTTACAAAAATAACTGTACGTCTGTCCATTATCTATATCCACTTATCCGTGCAGGGTTATGGTGGGCAGGTGCTTATCTCCAGTGGACAATGGGTGAGGCAGGTTATACCCTGGAGAACTTGCCATTTCACCACAGGACAACACAGAGACACAAATCCACACACACACACACACACACACACACACAAACAAACAAACCCAAGGGCAGTTTAGAGAGACTAATTAACCAATTAACAGTCGTGATTTTAGACTGTGGGAGGAGGCCGGAGTACCTAAAGAGAACATGCAAACTTGATACAGAAGGACCAGAGGCTGGAACTCAGAACCTTCTCGTGCAAGGATACAGCGCTACCAGCACTTCACAACAATGAACTATTCAGATATGTCAGTGTATTTCTATGTCATTTTCACACACAAAAATCTTCTTCTTTTATTTTTTTTACCCTTTTTGCAGTGTTGTCCACTTCCGTCGTACAGGTGAAAGCCCACGCTCTGCGGAAGATTTTGAAAGCTCAGAGCAAGATGTCCGACCAGCAGAGCCTGTTGATCCGGAGTCTGTGGCGCTTGCAGAAGAAGCACCGGTGCCTCGAGAGTTTGCCAATCCAACTGAAGGTGCATTATCTTAGTGCTCGGCTTCTTTCCTCTATGTCCTACACTTTTCCATTCAATTTAAGTATTATATTACAAAATATTATTCTAGATTACCATACTTCTCATTTTCTCAGACACATTTATGGTGGAGGATGCTGTGGAGGCCATAGGCTTTGGCACATTCCAGTGGAAACTCTCCATCCTCACTGGCTTGTCCTGGGTGAGAATTGCTCACCAAAGGTTTGTCCTTGTCCACTCCAACACGAATTGTCCTGAATGTCTCTGGGCTTCCTGTTTGTGCAGATGGCTGATGCTATGGAGATGATGATACTCAGCATCTTAGCCCCGCAGCTCCACTGTGAATGGAGACTGCCAAGCCTCGAGGTGGCACTGCTCACGTCGGTAAGAGCTTCCGAAGGTTTGTAAAGTGATCCTGCCTGCAGTGCTTGATAAATGAATAATTTGATTGAACAAGAGTATTTGGGTTTGTTTACAAATAAGTGTTTATATAAAGCAGGAATCACAATGCATGACTGTGCTGTGATTTGTTTGGTTGGTTGTCAAAGCTATGTTTAGGAAAGAATTGGGGGTAAAGGTCACAAATGCAGACGCTCAGGAAGCTTGTTTAGAAGAATTCAATAACTAAACACAGATTCTAGGGAGGCAAATAAAAACGCAGGGCCTGGTTGCATAAGAGAAGGCAAACTGAGAATCTGACTGATAAACAAGAAAACCAATGTAAATATATGTTGATGGAAGAGGGTTAACAGATGAGTTGATGGGTACAATGAAGGAAGTAGTGAAAAGGGAAGCTAAAAGAAAGGATTGCTGTAGAAATCTAAAAATGGTCATTGTGAACTACAGGAGCTGAGCCTGGCAAATTAAAAGAGAAACCCAATTTATACAGAAAGATTAAACCCAAACCTGGAAAACAATAAACCTCAGACCTTGACGATATGTAATGTCGCGATGATGATTGCGCTTGTGCTTAATAAAGGGAACTGTTGTTCTCCAAGACTGTAGAAGCATTAGACTATGCATGACTTACTGAACCTGCTCACACTAAATACTAATGACTTTTTCCATTATTGACACAGGCAGTGTTCATTGGAATGATGATTAGCTCTTCTCTTTGGGGAAACATATCTGATAAATATGGCAGAAAGATGGTGAGTTCCACTGAAAATGTTGTGTAACACAAATGATTTATGCAGCGCCCTGCAAAAGTACTCACAATCTACAACGGTTCCCACACTTGGTCGCTTTACAAGCACAAGCTTTAGAGTATTTTATTGAGACGTTACTTGATCGCCCAGCACATAACAGTATGTATTTGGGAAGTGGAAGGAAAATAGTATATTTATTTACAATTTCTGAGAAAAATAAACTGCTAAATCAGGATGTGTGGTTTTCATGTGTACTCTGCCCTTTTACTTTGATATTCCTAATTAAGTCGCTTCCTTTGTAACTGGAATCCACCTGTGCTACATTTAAATTCAGAATAAATCCAGCTTTTCTGTGAAGCTTGCTGAGGTTTGTTTGAGAACAAAGAGCGCAGAATACAAGACACGGATTAAGTTGTTGAGAAGTTTAGAGCAGAGTTAGGTCATAAAACGATTTGCTAACTGCTGAACATCTTAACGATACACTTTTCCCTCCATTATCTGAAAATAAAAACAGTTTGGCAAGAGTACAAACTAACCAACACATGGCTATCTACCTAAACTGACTAGGAGAGAGTTGAGAGAGACGCAAGGTACCTCTGGAGGAGCTGCAGAGATTCACAGCTCTGGTGGGAGAATCTTTTGACAGGACGACTATTCGCTGTGCCCGTCACAAATCTGACCTTTATGGAAATATAACTAGAAAAAAAACTAAAGCATATAAGATCTTTATTTTGAGTTTGAGAAAAATAATTTTCGTTACAGTCACTACAGAGTGTATACAACACTATCACAATGAGCATCAATGCTGTAGCGATGCTTTTTTTCAGCTGGGAATAGAGAAACTGAATGGATGAAGCTACATTCAGGGCAATCCTGGAATGAAAAAAATGTTAGAGGCTGCAAAAAACTGAGGCACAGGTTCATCCTCCAGCAGGACAGTTAGACTAAACCTCCAGCCAGAGCTGCTGGGGAATTGTTTAGATCAAAGCATATTCAGGTTTTATTACGTTCCAATCAAAGTCTTTATCTAAACCCAATTTGATCTGAGGTCAAGACTTGAAAACTGATATTCATAGATGCTCCTCCATCCGACTTGGCTGAGCTTGTCATGTACAACTTCAAAGGGCAACAATGTCTGTTTCTGGATGCAGAAAGCTAGCAGAAACTTAATCCAAAAGATCTGCAGCTGTAATAGCTGTGAAAGGCGGCTCTACAAAGCATGGACTCAGAAGGGGCTGAATACGAATATATGGCACACTTTTCAGCCTTTTGTTTTTTTTGTAAAAGATTTTGTAAATCTGGTGTCATATTTTTCCTCACTTAACAACTATGCACATGTTTTTAATGGTTTGTAAAAGAAAAAAAAATCCTAATAAAATACACTGAAGTTTGTAGTTGTAACAGAATTGATGGAAGAGCTCACAGGGTATGAATACTTTTGCAGGGCATGTGTACTTGTGCTTAGCTTTTAAATGAAGGAATCTTGAAATATACCCAACATCATTTACATTTATAAAAGGGCGGTGTTGTACATAAAATAAACTGCTGATCATATCCACAAACAGGGCTTGACGCTAAGTGTGCTTTGGACCATGTTCTACGGTATCATGAGCGCATTCGCTCCCATTTACGGGTGGATCCTGGTCCTGCGTGCGCTGGTGGGCTTCGGTATAGGAGGGGCACCTCAGTCGTGAGTACCCGTCACTCAAAGCTCTGAAAGCAGCAGTGAAACTAATGAACTGACTCGGTGTTTACACAGTAGTTCCTTACTCCTGTTAGGGTGACCCTGTATGCTGAGTTTCTTCCCATGAGATCCAGGGCCACATGCATCTTGTTGATTGAGGTAGGAGTCGCTCCACACTGCTACACCTCAACAAGTGTCTTTTTCCTTCTTACTATGTTTGTGTCCTGTTTATTTTATTTTATTCTTTCAGATTTTTTGGGCAATCGGCACAGTTTTTGAAGTCCTGCTAGCAATCCTGGTGATGCCCACTCTGGGCTGGCGCTGGCTGCTCGGCCTTTCCACCACCCCTCTCTTCCTTTTTGCCTTTCTGTGCTATGTAAGTTTAACAGGCAGTGAGGTTATGGTGGCGTTCTGGAATGACGTGTTTATCGCCGGTGTCCATGTGTTGACAGTGGCTCCCAGAGAGTGCTCGCTACGACGTGCTGACGGGGAACCAGGAAAAGGCTCTGGCCACTCTGAAACGTATTGCCTCAGAGAACGGCGTCCCCATGCCTCTGGGGAAACTCATTGCTGCCAGACAGGTACAGCACAGCCGGGCTTTGCCATGCAAGCACCAATAACTCTCTTCTCATCCGGGTGATCCTGTACCGCCAGCATTTATCTATTATTTTATATCTGTTATTTCAATTTAGGAAGATCGGGGGAAGATTCGTGACTTGTTTTCATCGCATCTCCGCTGCACTACAGTTCTTCTCTGGTTTATTTGGTAAATGGAACAAATCGTAACGCAGTCAAATGTTTTCTTCACGATCTTATCAACCCTCAGGATTATTAGTGCCTTCCCTTTTAATCAACAACTTTGTTTTAAATGGCTGTACCTATGTTCAGTGCCTTGAAAAAAACATCCATACCTCTTAAACCTTTCAACATTTTGTTACATCACAACCACAAACTTCAATGTATATCATTGGCATTTTCTATGATAGACCAACATTAAGTAGTGAATAATTGTGGAGGGGAGGATGCATGGTTTTCAAAACTTTTTACAAATAGAATTAAAAAAATGGTGGCATGCATTTGTGTTCAGGCTCCCTTAGTCAATGCTTTTTAGAATCACTTTCGCTGCCATGGCTGTTGTAAATCTTTTGTCTCTAGCAGTTTGGCACATGTATAAAACAAATTTTTATGCCCAGTCTTCTTTACAAAGGAACTCTGTGTCAGTCAGTAAAGGAGGTGATCTGGTCAATCTTATCTGACCAGATCACCTCCTTTTAAACAGGACTTCCTATAGATTTCTTTCAATAATAATTTTCATTTTTTAAACTCTTCCCTATAGAATAACTATAACAATATACAGTCATATTCAGTAAATTAGAATATGAAGTTTTAAGATTAAAGTTTGGAAGGAAATAAGTGTGCACAACTCTAAAAAGAGAAAAATAGGGTATTGGATGTATGCTTGGTTCTGGAATATCAAAAAAAAAATAATCTTGAAAACCAGCACTCCCAAACATTAGGAGTAGGATTACCTAAATGCTGCGTTTTTATTAGCTGGAGGTGGAAGAAATATAATTAACAGAAATAAAGGCCTTAAAACATAATCAGTTTGTGTCGGTCTATATAGTGTTGCCCTTAGTGAATTGAGTAAGTGAAATAAATGGACTTTCCAACAGTATTCTAATTTATTCAATATGACTGTACTATAAAATAAAGGTTAGATTTTTGAAGTGCACAACCAATAGTTGGCCTGTCAATAGATTCTCCCGCCGGAGCTGTGGATCTTTGAAGGTCGTCCAGATATTACTATAAGCCCCTTGGATGCTTCTCTAATTCATGTTCTCCCTGCTTTTTGGCAGTTTAGGTGTGCATTCATGACCTGGTAGGTTTGCAATTGTGTTATACTACAGATGATGGATGCTCTGTGAGATGTTCAAAGCATAGGATTTTGTTTCAAAAACGTCTGCTGGGTTCCTTGGTCTGCATGAGGCTGTTTGTCCTCTAATGTTCTCTAACAAACCCGAGGCCTTCACAGAACAGCTGGGTTGATACTGAGATTAAATAACACATAGGTGGACTTTATTTACTATTTAGATGATCACTGAAATGAACAGGACGCACAGGATTTCAGTGAAAAGTATTAAAAGTCAGCTGGCAGGGGAAAGAAATGCCACGTTACAGGTTGTAAAGTATTTTAAAACCATTGGTCATTTTCTTTTCACTTCACAGTTCTTCAGTACTGTTGTGTTGGTCTGTCACATAAAATCCCAGCAAAATGCTTTGCTGTTTGTGGCTGTAACGCAGCTAAACGTGGAAAGCCTGATTTCACGTTGCATCTCTGTCAGCGCAGGTTTGCAAACGCCTTCTCTTACTACGGACTGGTGCTGCTCACCACAGAGTTGTTTCAGGAGGGAGGTGCATGTGGAAGTGAGTCACAGAGGTCCTCACGCACCTAGAAAAACAGTCATGCTTCTGCAGAACAAGTCAGACCTTTGACTGATGGCCACTGTTTAATGTCTCCCTCTAGTGTCCAAAGGAGGTAAAAAGGAGCTCCGATGCAACCTGGAGTGTAAATACCTGAATTCTGACGACTACAAAGATCTGCTCTGGACAACATTATCTGAATTCCCCGGTAAATATATCAAACATGGCTTATTACATTGTTACAAACACAGATGTGTCCTCTCTGCAGCATTTTCTGATATTAATGCCTTTACCGTTGGACAGATTTTCTAAATAATATAATCACAATCATTTGTAAGACATTACCTAAACTAATGTGATTATTTAATTTGATATTTGAACCTGTACTCCAGTATACTGTGCGTTATTGTTTTAGACAGCAGGAGCTAGTATGCACAGTCAACAAAATAACATTAATGTTCATAGAAATTGAGAACTTGATGATGAATATTCCACATTTGTGGCACAACAGCCTTAAACCATCCACCATTCTCTTCAGACATTTTATTTACTTTTCTCATTACAAAAGACTCACAGTTTTACTTAACACATTGTATTACATTAAACAGAATAATCATTTGAACACTTTAATTATTGTGTCTATTATTTCAACATCTTGTTAGCTCTCACTGTACTTCCATACTACTAATGTTCAAGACACAAACTAACATTTGTACTGGTACCTCTCTATATGAAGTAGAGTAACATAGAAAGATTGTCATTAATTTATTTCAAAAAGGTAAGCTCATACATAGATTAATCAGACAGAGAATGATGTAATTTAAATGTTTATTTTGGTCAGTGGTTGTGTCTTACAGGTAATGAAAACCCCCAAAGGAATTTCTCAGAAGAGAAGCATGTTACATAAGATCAATAAAACGTCATCTGTAACACAGAAACAGTGGCATGATCAAATGCATGTCCATGAAGAGTTTTATATGCACATAATACATGGTGGAGCCCTGTTTTCTATGAGCTACTGTACCGATGCAGCGTGGCCTGGAGGTGATCAGCCTGTGGGTCTGCTGGGGCGCTGAGGAAGCCAAGGTTGCTTGGATAGCAACCTTAAAGATTCTCTATGGGGTTTGTGTGGGCAGGCCCTACATCCTGCTGGAGAATTAAATCAGTATATCTATGAAAAATGTGTCAGTCATGAGTGTTGTGTTTGTAAATGAGCCAAAATGCAGACAATAGCCAGGGAGCCACACAATGAAGTAAATGGTGGTTTAATAAAGCAACAAAAAGGCAAACTTACAGACTGGGCAGACGAAGAACAGGACCAGGAAACCAACAAGGACCTATGTTAGAACAGGGGGTAGCATAAAAAGAGGAACCAACAAATAGGAACAGGAAACTGGCAGTTTAAATAGGGGAGGAAACAGAGAGGAAGGCAGGTGAAAGTAATTAGCAACCGGTGACAGGCATGATGTTGATGAGCTGAGGGAGAGGGAGGCTCCATCCGAATACCCTTAATAATAGCTTCTAGCTCCTGTTCCTTGACCTTTCACAGGGTCAACAGTAAGAACTCTATTATAAAGAGGAAAGGAGCTTCGGACTACATATATATTTAATGTATTTAGAGCGCCGTCCTTTTTTTGTGTGTTTTTTTTTTTCCAATTTTTTCCAAGCTCACACACAGAGCAACATGTAGATTAAAGCATTACTTCTAAACTTTTTATTATAGTCATTTTCCTGCCATAATAAATATTTACCACATAATTTATCACATACTTAGAGGAGGGAAAAACTCTGCATGTTCAACATTAGTGACTGTGCTGACTCCCTGCAGGACTGCTGGTGACACTGTGGGCTATTGATCGTCTGGGCCGGAGAAGGACCATGGCGTTGTGTTTCCTTGTCTTCTCTCTGTGCATCATCCCTCTGTATGGATGTGTTGGGAGGTAAATTCTGCTTTTACATGTTGGGAATTGTAGTTTGATGTTTATCTGCTTCTTCTGACACCAGTTTCTCCTGTGCAGAGTGTCCATGACGGTGCTGATATTCATAGCCAGGGCATTTATCGCCGGAGGCTTCCAGGCAGCCTATGTTTACACTCCAGAGGTAATACACAGCAGCGTGCACTGTGAAGAAAAGAGAAAGCAGGGCGATAGAACCAGGGGATGGCAGCTTTCTCTGTGTTTTCTGCAGGTTTATCCAACAGCAACCAGAGCTCTGGGTCTGGGAACAAGCAGCGGAATGGCCCGAGTTGGCGCCCTCATCACTCCTTTTGTTGCGCAGGTACCAACTAAATAAAACGCATTAAAAACAAAAAAGTGCGCTTGATTTCTGAGTTTATTCTTTTTTTAAATTTTTTCCCCTCCTGCAGGTGATGCTGGAGTCTTCGGTGTACCTGGCCCTCTCTGTGTACTGCTGCTGCTGCCTGTTTGCAGCGGTTGCCTCCTGCGCTCTGCCCATTGAAACCACAGGCCGGGGTCTGCAGGAGTCCAGCCACCGTGAGTGGGGGCAGGAGATGGTGGGCCAAAAATCAGAAGATGTCGCAAACTCCAACTCTGACTCCCAGGGTTCAGAACAAGTTGGCTGAGGTACAAACGGAAGGTCGGGAACAGCGGCGAGACCAGATGAGAAGATGGGAGAAAGCTAAAGTTTGCCCTTCTTGTATGTTTTCTCCTAAGAGCCAGGCAGCATAATTATTATTATTTTTTTTACATCACATCACTGTATGTAAAGTCTGTAAACACCACGGGTGTCACAGGGTTGCCACTGTTAAACTACGCACACCCACTGAGACCAAAAGGATGTCCAGAATTTCAGGACAGGATGGTGAAAATGAGAAACAGGGCCAATAAGAAGTCTGAAAGTGATAAAAATGTATCTTCATACAACTATCTTTCTTTAAAAGAGCCTTAAAACAACCTATTCAGTTTGTGGCAGAGACAACCTCTGGACTCTTTGAAAAAGCTGCTTCTGTAGTTTACAAAGCGTACTGAACATATTATTTCCCAAGTATTCTTAGTAAGGAAATACCATCTTCTCATGTACATGTAAGTTGCCTGCTGAAATGCACTTTAACTTTCAAAAAAAGTTATTGCTGGAATAGAAAAATAACTCCTCAACTTAACTGACCAGCTTCATAATGTAGGTTTTTTCATTGAACAGTCCCATTTATTGGAGTAAATATAGATTCCCTGTAGGAGAACCCTGGTTGTCTTGCAAACATCAGACCTCTTTATTATATTATGTGATTTATTTTCATTGTCTTCTTTGCATTAAGGCACACATGAAAGGCCAAAAATGATTTTGAAGGTCTAATCATGATATGTGTTTTTAATTTATAACAAATGTTTAAATTTCCTGAAGCTGTGAGTGGAGAGTAAGAAGTGGTTTAACATGATACTGTGGATAGCGTTTCTACATTACAGCACAAACAGAGAGAGTCTGTAGAGTTTTCCAAAAATGTGTTCAGTTTACGCCTCTAAGAACTGGCAGATTTAGATTTAAGGTACTTTTCTTTATATCACCAACATATTTCTTTTGAATGTAAGTAGTATTGCACATTTCAGAGTGCTCCAGTCAGAGTCCGTGCTAGAATATTATGGAGAATCAATGAGGGTGATGGCAAGGAGGCCTGCTCATCACCAAAGCTAAATCATCAAAATACCAATGGATATGCACAGAAAGCTGCTCAGCCATTAAAGGAAGGTTTTGACTGCCAACAAATAAGTTGTTATTGATTATTGAGAAGGTTATAAGTCATATTCCATTTTTAATAATGTACATGAAAGTAGATTTTTAACAATTAATACTTTCTTTGATATCGTTGCTTTATCCTTTGATGGCTGCCTGTCTCATTTCTTGTCAGAAACAAACTTCTTAGTTGAAAGAAAATATTTGAAATCCAAATCTGCTTGGTGTATGAATAATTTTGGCCTTATTTTAACATTCAAAGGACCGTTCTGACAATGGCATGTAAACATTAAACAACTACATTAACAATATATCAATAAACTTCCTGATCAATTCCTTCCATCTGCACAATACATAGCTAAAAAAATTAAATACAATAAAAAAATAGTCAATTACTGAGCTTGACCATAAAAGTCCAATATGTTGTAGGCAAACTATAGTATATAGTATAGTAAACTCTGTTTTACATTATATATATATATATATATATATATATATATATATATATATATATATATATATATATATATATATATATATATATATATATAAAGAAAAGGCTGTTTAATTTAGCTGTTATCAATAAAGGGGAAGCTGATACATGTCAGACTGTAGTTATGGTCACTTTCATGACATGATTAGTGCTTTTTAATTCATTTGTGTCTGATGCTCATCAATCTTCAATGACATTACAAAAAAAAAAACTACAGCCTCAAATATGTTATTGCAGTATCTAAGGAAGTTGGGGAAAAGGGCTTAGACCGAGAACAAACTGTTTGAGTTTTTTTAGTTTTTTACTCATAAGTATTGCAGGACACCGGATGGGAGTATTTGGCAAAAGTATTTATACTGTTTAAACATTTGTTTTTATCACATTACATACTCTAACTTCACACATTATAGTAAGATTTTATGTGACAGACCAACACAGAGTCAGACAGAATTATGTTTAAATAATGTTTAATGATTAAATAAATAATCTCGTTCTCCTGCTGAAAGGTCAGACTCCAACTCAGTCTCAGGGCTTCTGCAGCCTCCAACAGGTTTTCTTTCATGATTCACCTCAATTTAGCTTAATCAATCTCCTTTGACCAGCTTCCCTATGGAAGAAAATGACCATCACAACTTGACGCTGCCGTCGGCATGTTTTACCAAGAGGAGACGTGATGTATTTACGGTTAAGTGCAGTCTTTTTTATTAAACATATAGGCCAAAAAGTTACATTTTGATCTCATCTGACCAGAGCACTTTTTTCCATTTGCCTCTCTCGTGGCCTAAAAGCAAATTGAGATGTTATTTCTTATGACTGTCTTTAGGCAATGCCATTTTTCTTGTCACTCCTCCGTAAAGGCTGGATTTGTGTCGTGCACAACTCATAGTTGACTTTTGCTGGTGAAGGTTCTCAGTCATCCAGGTCATGGTCATTCCAAAAAAAAGTTAAAAACAAAGCAACTGGACTTGTTTTCCGTAGTTAAAGACGTTTCGCTTCCTCTCCAGGAAGCTTTCTCGATTGAAAAAGTCTGGAGTAATGATGCAGTACCAAGTATCATGTGCAGCTTGTTACTCCACATTACTCCAGACTTTTGAATTGAGAAAGCTTCCTGGAGAGGAAGCGAAACGTCTTCAACTACGGAAAACAAGTCCAGTTGCTTTGTTTTTAACTTTTTTTGGAATAGTTGACTTTTCAACGCGAAACTGTAACAGAGTTACCATAAGTCTTTGTGTTCTTCTCTGATTAATGCTCTCATTGCCCAGGTTGCTAGTTGCTTGACCATTTCTTGGTAGGTTTACAGTTGTGCTATACCATTTCCATTTTTAAATTATGGATTGATCAGTGTTTTGTGAGATGTTATAAGCTTGGGATATTATTTTAGAACCCAACTCTGCTTTAAACCTCTCTACAACTTTACTCCGGACCTGTCTGCACTGCAAAAAGGGAACTAAATTACAATGATTTCAAGAAAATTTCACTTACTTTTAGCTCTGTTTTTGCAGTGTGGTGTGTTCCTGGGTCTTCACGATGGAGTTTGTTGACTAATGCTCTCCAGCCTTCACAAAATGGCTGGTTTTATATTGAGGACAAATCTCAGTAATTACTATTTACCAAATGAGAGGACTGTTGAAGCAGGTTGGTGGCACTGGAGGTCATAGAGCCAAAAACACAATGTTTTAGACTTTTTTCTATGAAAATTGGAAAACCATATATCATTATCTTTTTATGTTTTTATATATCAATTATGTGATACTTTACGTTGGTCTAACACATAAAATCCCAATAAAAACCACAATCTTGTTAAGATTTGTGGTTTTAATGTGACAAAGTTTAAGGGGTGTGAATACTTTTGCAAGGCACTATACAATTCAGCCACTTCACGATGCTGCTATCTAAAACATGTTCTGCTCTTAAGGGATTCTTGCCCTAAAATGTGCTACAAGGTTTATTCATAAAGTGAAGGTAAAGTCCAGATGGGAAAGTTAAAGCATCCGTTACATATTTACTTATTTTCAGGCCGAAATCAGGAATTTGGCTATTTTACCTTAACAGTAGATTTCCAACCAAATCAGAGGCTAAATGTAATAAGTTCTCCTCCTCACTGGGAAACAAGTTTAGAAAGATTCCTAGAGATTGACGTGTGCATTAGTAAAAGGTCGCTGAAGTCGACAACAAAGAATCCAGACAGTCAATCTCATGTGATCAGCCAAAATGGACTGCCCAGAGTTTTTTATTTTTTTTTATTTTGAAAAATGATGTTGCTACTCATGTACAGCTATTCCTCTACTGACCCAGACAACTTGGCTCATCAGACTCTAACACCATATTCGCATTGACCCCCAGCTGTGATCGTCTACTGGATGTCATGTTCTCTATGTAAATTATGTAAAAAAGCAAACGGGGAAAAAAAAAAAAAACTAGTTCGATTGTTGTCTTTGCTTTTGTTGATATTCAAAAACGAGACGGAGACAGAGTTTGTTCATTTTAAACAGACAACATATCACCACACGGGTCCACCAAGGTGACTGACTCACCAGTGTTTGAGATATCGTGCAGCAGTACATGTCAGTGCGGTGGATGTAAATGTGTATGATACTACAGTAAATAAACTGTAAAAAAAAAAGATACTGATGGAGTAGTTTTATTATTTATTTATAAAATTAAGGCAATTTCATAATCTGTAACCAATGCATCTACTACAAACTAAACTTAAATAAGATTGAAATACTGACAATTTCATTGTTTTATTTTTTTTATATCACTCAAAACTTCATATTAATCAAAGGCATCTCATGTTGTAGTGGTGTCATTAGGGCTCCAACAACATTTACAGAATACATCTTTGCTTTAGACGTTAGCTTTGTTGAGGACAGCGGGAGTGCTGGTGCTGAATTTTGGAAAGGGAAGAGTCCCCCCCCCCCCCGATCGCTGCTGCTGGACTCGTGGTTACAGCCGAGCTTTTGGACGTCTGCCCTGCTGTTCCACGATCTGACCGAAGAGCCTCGCCGCCTCCTCAGCGCAGCCTCGGTGAATGGTGAGACCATAACCACCATGGCCGTAGTTGTGAATCACCTGGAAGAGTGCACCGCTGTTTTTTTTTTTTTCCAAGAAGCTAGCTAGCAGAAAGTTAATGATTAAAGTGCTGATTTTCTGCTGGAGTTTACCTCGATTGCGGAGGCACCAGACCGTATGGTCTCACGCTCCAGGCGGACTTTGCTTCGGACAGGCCTGAGACCGGCCCAGTCCTCTACTATCCTGGCATGCTGCGGAGAACAAAACAGCAACGAGACATAAGAAGAAGCCATGATCTTCAGCTATAATCAATTAAAATTAACTGCTAATCAAATTACAAAAATAAATAAAACACATTATTCTCTCTCAATGTGACTTCCCAGAGTTCCTTGTACACTGCAAAAAGGGAACTAAAAATAAGTAAAAAATTTCTTGAAATGAGTGTATTTTTCCTTGATTTGAGCAGGTAGATAAGACTATTTGCCAATAGAATGAGATTTTTGCACTTAAAACAGGAACAATTCATCTCTAAAATAACATAATAAGACATCCTGCACTTGAAATAAGACAATGGAGATGAATTGTTCCTATTTTAAGTGGAAAAATCTTATTCCATTGGCAAATAGTCTTATTTACCTGCTCTAATCAAGGAAAATACACTAATTTCAAGAAAATTTTACTTATTTTTAGTTCTGTTTTTGCAGTGTATGGATATAAGAGCAAAAGCGACATTTTAGTCCTATTGGCAAAATGCTAGATGAAATGGGGAATTAACAGTGCACATCACTCTGAACACTAAGTGAGACATTATGTTAGTCGGATCATAGTTCAGAGTTAATGGGGAAGAGGATGGAGTTAGATGAAGGGCAGTCCTGCTAGCAGAAAACCTGCGAGAGGCTGCAAAGGATTTGAGACTGATTAATCTTCCAGAAGGACATTGACCTTAAATAAAAAAATCCCCAGGTGTCCAATCCCAGTCTGTAAGGGCCAGTGTCCTGCAACTTTTAGCTGTAGCCCTGGTTCAACACACTTCAAACAAATGGCCAGATTACTTCCTCAACGCTCCTCGATTCAGGTGTGATGAGCCAAGTAGCAGGACACGTCTCTGGAGGACTGGAGTTTGACACCATTTGGTTGAGATCATATCAAATTGCTCCGTTACAACGGTCCAGTCAAAGTCCAGACAGAATACTTACAATTTTCAGATTTCATTGTTTTGTTTTAAATCCGATATGCATTATTTTCCTGTCCTGCCCTTCAGTGTATCATAAAAACACTTAAAAAAAAAAAAAACTCATTTGAAATTACACTGACAATTACTGTAATATGACAGAATGTGAGCAAAGTTAGGAGGTATTTATATTTTTAAAGGCACTATATCCTTCTGTCATTTGTTATGCATTTATACAGCCCGATGCACTAATGTCGGTTCTTATCTTGTGCATATTTTATTTGCATCTAAGGCAAGCTTTAAATGTTCTTAAGCACCACAGAAGGCTCAGTATAAATAATTAACTCCAGTAGAGACAGAGTGATTTCTTTTGGCCTTCTAACGTCATCTCACCTTGAGACTTGGCTCAAGCTGACATGCATTTTCCCAGATGTTCTCGTGGTCAGTGGAGTTGTTCTGCTCACTCCAGTTTCCCAGCTGGAAAACCCCTCCTACAGTCACAAGACGGCTCCTGCAGACACAGAGGATCTGTGAGCGGATGAAAACAAGTCTGACTTTCTGACCTCACCGTGCAACAATCCCAAACAAGGTCTGTAAGCACAAATCAACACCACTAGAAAAGCAGGAGGTAAAACTGCCCAAAGGAAAAAAAAAAAAAAAAAAAACATCTGAGGCATGATATCAGTTAAAAGTTAACCAGTACAAACGCTGGTGCAAGAGTAATGCTAGTGTGAACATGCAGTGCAATGCAGTCTGCCAGGTCAGTAGAAATTACCCTGGGATGATATATGGTGAATTGTACACTCCAACTTTAGTATTGTGGGTAATGATCCAGTGCTTCAGCCAGGGGGCGTCCACCTGAAACCCAGAGAAATGAGTAAGAAGAGCCGTTTCTGTAATGTCTGCACGGGCTTCTCAAAGCTTCTTGAGCTCACCTTAACTATCTGGCCACGGCCCGGTTTAAGGTCCGGGTCCGGCTGCAGCTCCCCAGATCTTATCCCGGTGCAGTTTATTATCACATCCGCCCCAGCATCAGAGAGCTAAACACAGTCACGGACGAGAAAAGGTAAAACTGTGTCAGGAGATGAAGTGTTAGGAGTCTTTGTACAAGAACGGAAACACGACAACCCTCATTAGTGGATGTTTGGACTTCAATGCAAGCAGCATTTGCTAAAAAGTGTAAAATGTTCAGTTGTAAAAATATAAAAGCTTACACTAACCTCTTTAAACGACTTGATTTTCCTGTGATAAAATCTAACACCCCTTTCTTTCAACCTGCAAAAACATAAAAAAAAGTTTTAACTTGAAGATAATCGAGACATGTCACGGAGATTTTATTATGTAAAATTTTGGGTATAGTCTGCCCTGAATAAAGTTTAATGCAACCAACAACCTTCAAAAGTCATTTATTGCATAAACAGAGTCAAACTGTGCTGTAATGCTGAGCTCCACATCTCAGGAAGGAGAAACTCTCTTTATAGAAAAGTGGCAAGAAGGAGGCCATTGTTGATGCTGGAGTTTGACACCTCAGAGTAACAGGGCCACCTTCCAGCAGGACTTTGTATCATTTTTTTCCCCCTCTTCAAAATCATGTGCCATGTGGTTCAGCTACATTAAATCCAGAGGAAGGCTCACCAGAAGGACAACAACACTAGAACACACAGCGGAACAATTTAGACCAAAGCACATGCATGTGTTGGAATGGCCTAGTCAAAGTCCAGACCTATTTCCAATTAAAATAGGCATCCATTTCCTTGCACTTCATAATCATTCAATACACTTTGTGTTGCTCACTCACGGGCACACAAAAAAATAAAAAATGTGCTCATGTTTCTAGTCGTAAACTGGAAAACTGTCAAAACTGTGATTATTTTTCTGATGCATTGTATTGATGGTTAATGTAATATAATACAGGCAGGCCGTTAAAATGTGTAGAGAGTTACAAGTTTTTCAAAAAGGGGACTATACCAGTAAAATGTGAAATAAAATAAACTCCAATAGATAGAAGGTTTTAAGTATAAATAATGTATCCCTATACTTGATTTGAGATTGATCATGTTCTTGTACAATATAATATGTAATTATTCCTATTAAGAAATAAATTAGATGAAAGTGCCACAAGACAAAAACATGAGTCAGAGGGAGAGGGAAAAAAATGCTGACTCAGCATCAAGTTATTTGCTCACCAGTTGGTCAGCCATGGTAAGTATGTTTTACCTTCCACCATGAGAGCTGTGTTGAACCAGCCATACCTGAAGAAATAAAGAGCTTTAATGGGAATCTGCTGTTTAGAAAGATAATAGAAACAAAACCTGAAATACAAATTGTGTCCCAGGAGGAAGTTACGTTTAGGTAAACCTACTGAAAAGAAAAAAAACGTTTACTTTGTTTATGTGTGCGTCGCAGGATAAACGTGGGCTGCATTTTTTTTTTTTTTTTATATTTGCTGTTACACTGGAAACATGATAAGAGATGTCGTCTGCTGCTTGACTGGCTTTAATGGCCGTTTCTGCAGGAACTCACGTGTATCCAGGAAACATTTGCAGCTCTCGCTCTGTGAGCCGTCTGAAGCCCAGGACGATGTCCTTAAATGAGGGCTCCTGCAATCAAAAACAAGTTCACTCACAGAACGTCAAAATGGCAATATATATATATATATATGTGAGAGTGTACAGAATCCCAATTAACTCTGTGTGTAACCCCAACCCTAGTGAGGCCTCTCTGTTGCCGTTTCCCAACCACTGCTGGCAACCACCCTTTGTTTGTGTGAACAAAGCTGTACTTCAGCGCAGCTGAGAGCCATTGAACTTTATCTATGCCCGACAATGAACTTCTTTGTAATAATTGTATAAATAATCTTAAGGAGGTTAAATTTTAGCTTTGCTCTTTGCTGTAAAAAAGGCTAACAAGTCCAAGTCTTATCTTTAAGGTTCTACTTCCAGTGCATTTTGCAAGATCAAAGCAGTACTCACTGGAAGGGGATCAGTGCAGAGGTTGTAGCCTGACTGGAGGAATATACCCATTTTTACAGCCTCAGGTGACTTGAGCCAATTTAGCAGGTAGTCAAAGGTCTCTTTATTCCACTTTCTAAAGATAGAAACAGACAGACCTTTTCATTGACTGTCACGTCTGGAGATAAAGAACAAATAAATTAAATCGATAATAAAAGAGACTGCACTCACGTTTCCTGGGTGTTGCCTTTATCGTAGAGGTACGGCTGCCAGAAGCCAGCGGCTCCATCGCTGGTGGTCAGAGGGGTGAAGCAGTCTGCATACACCTCAATGGTCAGTGGGCTGACTGTGGAGTGATACTGCTCATAGATGCTCTGGGCTGTTGACAGACCGATGACTCCAGCTCCAATCACTGCCACCCGCATCTTTGCACTAAAAGGAGACACATTAACACTCTCTGGCCTATAATTACTGCTTTGTGTGCACGCATATACTCAATCCATCCATCCATCCATTATCTAACATGGGGTAGCTGGTGCCTATCTCCAGCTGTCAATGGGTGAGAGGGAGGGTACACCCTGGACAGGTCGCCAGTCTATTGCAGGGCAATACTCAATCCAAAAAAGGTTAAAAAAAAAATCTGGACTTCTATTCTGAAGCTGACAAATTGTTTTTCAGATTCAGAATCGAATTTTATATATATATATATATATATATATATATATATATATATATATATATATATATATATATATATATATATATATATATATATATATCTTTTTTGGATTGATCATGACCTGGATGACTGTCAATCTTCACCAGCACACAGATATACTCAACATCAACTGTGACTTAAGATCCCACAAAACACAGGAAAGCTATTTAGGCCTACGTGCAACTTCTAACAATGTATGAAATTGTACATGAACGACATCAGACGCACTGAAAATAAAAAAAAAATGACAGTTTTTTCCTAAAGAAAGAAAAAATAAATGCATGCCCAGATCCAGGGGAAGTTACTGGACCATGCTCTGCAGCTCTGCGAACTTGGTGCAACAAGCATGCAGAGAGTTTTATGTAACCGGGGGGGGCGACGGGTTGGATAAATTTACATTTAAGTGGCACCATTAAGATATGCCACGTATTTATTAACAGGAAGGCCGAAAGAACTACAGAATGCACACAAAGTTAAGATAAAGCTATTTAGATAAAGAGCAAACCTTTGCAGAGAAGTTAGTTTATTGTCTTACCTGAGGATCAAGTCCCTACTGCACAGCGATCACTTCTAATCACTGACTGAGCTCCATTTCTATTGCTTCATGTGTCACATGGAGGAGGGCGGAGCCTGCAGCCAATCAGCTGCGGGAGAGATGCGTTCACGTCCCATCGTTGAAAGCACGACCACTGCAGACTCGGCGCACAGGTTACTTGTGATTCAAAGTCACTGACATGATAGGTAATACTTTCTTACACATCCACATAGAAAAACAACAAAGTTTCTACCTCCATTGGCGTCCAAATTGTCTTTGGGGTTCATTTGACCGTACGACTACAATTCAAGAGTGGGAAAAATGTTATTGTTAATAAACAAATTCAGACTTGAACTAAACTTGGCAAATAAATAGCCATTTATGAAGAAAGAGTGACCTATGCCCAGGTGCTGTTGCCAAAAGCTGACTATAAACGTTTTCTAGACTACGATAAATTAATACTTTTTGCCTTTTGGTTTTATAGGGTAAGCAAGCCTGTTTACGTTTCAAATTCGTAATGGTTTATAGATCCCTTGTATTCAAAAATCTATCTTGTGTGATTCAGATATTCTGTTTAATTTGTGCAAACTAAAAAAAAAGAAAAAAAAGAAATGTTACAAAAAAAGTCACATTTTCTTGAGATAGCTACAAAATGTTTGGACACCACTGTTCTTTTCACTCTCCTTAAAAAGTTATCAGACTAAAGAGAGTCTAAGCATGTCACGGCACCATCATTTTATTGCAGAGAAGATGGAATTAATTGATTTTGGGTCCCAAAAATGCAACATTAAACATCAGCCCTAAACTAAACTGTAGAAAGTGTGAAAATTACAGAACATACAAGAAAGGACATCAGTGCATGCTTCTATTTTCAGTAGGTTGACAACGTGTCTGTGTTTCCCTTGGTGTACCAAACCTCTTGGTCAATGACTGCTGGAGATAAGCACCAGGCTCCTGCAGCCCATTAAAGCGTGTTTAGACAAGCCTTGAGCTTCTCTGCTGCTCAGCTCCATAATTAGCGCCTTAAAAAGTTGTGAATTTCTGAAAGTTTAAATCAACAACTAAAACTATATTGATTACTGTGCTTTACCCAAAGGCCACAGATTAGGGTACTTTATAAGTTCATTTTCATGTCTTAGTCATTTGTTTTAAATGCGCATTTTAATATTCTATTCTCCAATGTAGTGCCTAAATGTTACTTTTAATGTATTTTCTGTCTTTTATGTAATGTTTGACATTTTTTTTTTTTTTTTTTTCATTTTTGAGCTTTGATTTAATTTGTATGTGACTGGTGCTATAAACTTAGCACTTATTCTACTTCTATTGAAATTTGTGATCCTGAATTGAATTCACTGTGTTCAATCAAATATAATAAAAGCTGCCTATCTGGAAATAACCTGTTCTCACAAATAGTAAATGGTCTGAACTTATACAGCACGATAGTCCAGAGTCTTCATTAAGGTCATGCAGCAGTAATAAAGTGGAACAACTGAGAGATTTATTCAGTCATGTGTGTGGCAATGCTGCAGCTAGGGTTACTTCTTCATATCTTATCTTCTTATCACGTTTTCTTTTCTTTTTCTTTTTTTCTTGTCAGTGTTGTATTTCAGTTTGCTATTTTTACTTGGATTATTTATTTCTGCTTTTAATTATTGTTTTATTTATTCAAATTTGTCATGTTTTTTATTTATTTTAATCATTTATTCCTTTTGTTCAGCAATTTGGTCAGTGCCTGCTGTTTTTAAATGTTTTATAAATAAAGTTGGTTTGGCTTATCACAGCAATCAGACCACAATAAAATCTGGCAAGTTTGACTTCTACTGTGTCTTGGCAATCGTACAACTATATAGAATCCCAAACTCAGGTATCAATGCAAATAAGCTGGAGAGTTAACTAGAATGACTAGCTGTGATTTTATTCTATCTAAATAAACAGAACTGTAAACCAACTTAAATGTTGAACAAGTAGAAGTTTAGATAAATCCAAAAACACAAGAAAAAGGGCGGATAGAGATGGCAATCCAAAAAAACAACAACAACAACAAACAAAAACAGGGCCATTAGATATTGACAGACAAAGCAACGCTGTTCATTTCTCCTTTTTATTAAATTCTACCAATTTTCATTCTATTTTAAGATAGATAAGATAAGATAGTCTTTATTAATCTCACATTGGAGAAATTTACTTGTCACATCGGCTCAATGGTCAATAGTCAGAAGAAGGTGCCAAAAGTAAGAAAAGGTGCATCCGTTATATCCAGTGTATCTTCTTATATACAGTGGATCAAAAAGAAAATGAGAAAAAATAAAAAACAAATAGATAAGAATAAAGATACAGGCGGAATCGAAGTAGGCAGATGATGTCATATGAACATTCACTGTGATATGCATATATGTATATACATATATTGACATATATTCACGTGGTGATAGCAGCAGAAGTCGCTTCTTTCAAGATTATTGCACGGGTTATAGCACAGTGTATTAAATTGATTATTGCACATTAGTTATTGCACATTACTTATTACAGTTATGGTTACAGTTATAGTGCAGTGTTGTATAATCTGGTAGCAGCAGGAATGAATGACCTGTGGTAGCGTTCCTTTTTACAGACATGATGTCTAAGTCTGGCACTAGAGGAGCTGCTCAGCTCTGTATTATAAAGTTGTATTATTCTTTACAACTTTTCTGTTTGTAATCAATACAATCAATAATAAACAACAAACTATGTGTACCCACAAAGTATTGCTTTAGTTTGACCGCAATATTTCTTTTGTTACCGGGCTTTTTCGCCCCTATATGGCTTTAACGAACTAAAAGCTTTTATTATTGAATAATAATTATTATTCAATAATTATTATTATTTTATTATTGAAGTCTGCAAAAAACTAAAACATGTGTAACCCTAAAATTAATTGTATACAAGCAATACTCTTAATTCCCCGGTGCTGCTGTTAATTACTGTGTAAAACTGTAGAATATTTACGAGAGTGCCGTGGGGAATCAATGCACGCGCACGCACACACAGACACATATATACAGGCGCGCACGCACATACCCGCGCGCGCACACACACACACTGAGCCCCACGGTCGGTCTCCCTCCTCTCCACTCCCCGTTAGCCCCGGCAGCTAGCTGCAGCTCTCCAGGCCACAGCGGCCGCCCCGGCGTCGTTGCAGCATCCACAGCCTCCAACCATGGCGTTGGTAACACTGCAGCGGTCCCCGACCCCGAGCGCCGCGTCCACCGCCAGCACAGCAACCACGACCGCGGGGGAGGTCAGTGTCGGCCCCGGGGGGTGCAGCAGAGGCGATGCCCCGGTGGGGTAGTCTAGCCGGGAAGCAGCGAGGATGAGAGGAGGGGGTGTAGCTGGAGGAAGGGCCGCTGATTGCAGCTAAATTAGCACCGTTAGTTATCACGTTATGCTAGGCTGTTAGCCGTCATACGCGTTCCTTCATGGAGAAAATACCAACAAAAGCCTTTACGTATCAGTGTGTGATGATGCTGGATGATAGGAAGTGTTAAACGTGTCAGTTTAAAATCCAAAATGTGCTAATATAGGCTTAGTTTAATCCTAATACATGGATAGTAGGAGCTGCAGCTAACGTTGATGTTAGCTGTTTATGACGCGATTTAATAGTCTGGGTTTTTCTTCTTGTTGTTTAATCTTTAAAAGAAGAACAGGCTGTTGTTTACAAAGATGCAGAACTGTTAAACGCGCCACTCTCTTGGTTTCTTTTGAATTATGATCCATTTGCACTTAACTAACACTAAAAGGCATTCATTTTAAATAAATAAAAAAAAATCATGACTGCTCTGGATATGTGTCAGAATTTTGATTATTCTTCCTTTCGATTATGAGAATCAGATTAACAGACTGACATGGTTTCTTATAAGATAAAAATCATCTTATTTATAACTATATCTAGATTGACCTACAGCTTTATATGTTGAGTTTCTTTGATTTCTGGTCACTAATATGTTAAAAAAAAGTCAAAGTGTATTCCCCACATTTATCACAGTAAGGTTTCTTTACTATGTCCAGACACTGACAATAGTGGCCAGGCGGGGGCGCTACGTACTATTTATAAACACATGAGCTCACCTTGCTTTGCACTGCACACAATCAGAGAAATCAGGAATGAATTTGCATTTATTTACCGCTGTAGTTATGAAGACCATGTGTTTTGTGTTTGAGCTTGTCTTTGGAACCCATACTTTTGTCTTGCACAAAGAACAAACTTTTTGCAGGTTTTTGTTGCATGGTCAAGCTTTTACAGCACATATCTGTCTCAGCATAGAGGCTTTTAAAAATGTAGAACCTCTCCTGTGCAGGGGTAGATTTGTGTTGTCTGTGTACGTCGTTGCTGCTTTGAATGTTTTGCTCAGGTGTGACACAAAATGCTGAGTGAAATCTGCCGCAGCCATGATGTAATCTGTTCACAAGGGGGGGGGGGGGGGCCGGGGGGAGCAGAGCTGTGCTGGAGTGTAGGGGGAAAAGAGCTTATGTAAACAGGCACATAGGGGATGCTGGCATGAGGGAATGAGGCAGCTGAGAGAATTTAACCTTAATGCACAGCAATGGAGACAAAGTCATGTGTCCGGTAAATGTCCTGCCTTTAGCATAAATACAGAAATGCCATATTTTAGTTTCAAATAATGTTTGTTTTCAAAAGAAGAGTTTCTTAAGAGTAAGCGTAGTTTCAGCAAAATGCTGGAAGGTTCTTTGACTTTTGCCGCTGTTATTTAATACGAAGAAAACGACACAAAAAAACGAACATTTCTCATGCTTGCACTGCGATCGTGTTTAACAGCGCTCAGGGTATGAGCCTAGTTCGTCTTTATCGCAGCTAAAAGTGCATTTCTTTCCGAGGCGTATGTGTTCCGTGTTGCAGTTTGATGAGAGAAACTCAAGAACATCGTCATCAAATCCTGCAGTTTATCTGATTTTTTTAAAAGAGGAGGCAAATCTGTCAGAGGTTTGTGGTTAGAACGTGACCCGACGGGTTTGTCACCGATTATTTATTCAATCAGGTCTGCGTCAGTGCTGCCGTTGGCCTTAAGAGGTGAGGCTATAGTTTAAAAAAAAAAAAAGTTAAACACGTTTTAACATTAAGATAAAGATTTTGCTTTTGAAAAAAATTGTACATTTCATTTTTGAGTTAGATTAACCAGGTTTATGTGTTTGTCGCAGCTCCACGTTATCATTTAGCTTCTCATACTCATTTATCTGCCCTCATGTTTTTAAAGTAGTTTTGCAGAGATAGGCAAATCAAGGCCTCGGGGGCCCGTGTTCTGCCTGCTTTAGGTGTGTCCCTCTTTCAGAGCATCTGATTAAAGTGTGTGGTTCCTACAAAATCTTTAAAAAAAAGTCGTGATTTGCTTTCATATGTTTTACCAGGAGGTCTAAAAAGCAAGAAAATTCAGTGTGGAAAAATGCTTTGGCTTCTAGAAATGATCTGCTAATTTCCTTTTCTGCAACGTAAAAAAGTTTGTTTTCTATCCCCATGGTTTTATATTTAAGTCATATAACTCCACTCGTTGCTTTGATTTGCCAAATCAAATCTAGAGGTTAACATTTTGGCCGTCAGTACTTTTATTTTTTGAGTTTCTAGCTAAAAACGTAGAATAGACACATACTCATTTGACGATTTTACCAAACCACAGCTTTTTAAAGGGGACATACTCTGTTTAATGGCTTCCTTCCTTTTTACATTTAAATCATTGAGTTGTGGTCCATATAAAGTGGAACTGCAATGCTTTGGTCTGAATCCCTCATTATTGTTGCCCCGCAGCCCCTCGTTTGCCCCTCTGAGGTTCATCTGATCATGGGGAAATGTCTTTAAATCTAAAGAAGGTGCTCCGCCACTTCAAAACTGCGATAACAGATCTATCGGTTCAGATGCCAGAAAGGCAATGAAATGGCCCTTTACCGCACTGGCAATTTAAAAGCTAAATTAGTTATATTATTTCCTGTTTTGTGTAGCAGACAGATGGTAAAACTTGTCTGCCGGACGGGAATCTTTGATGTAAATGTAAAGTCTTGATTTGGGAAAGTCTGGCACTTTTAAATGGATAATGTGTAGGAACCCTGTTAGAGGCTGAATTCTCTGGTCAGCCTGTCAGCGAGGTTCACCGGAGCTCGCCACGATGACCCGATCATTTGTCTCCGGTGTGTTCAAGAGGGCAACACCCAAAACATGCGAGACAGGGGGCCCCCGTAAGGCTGGACTCGCCCTGTAAGCGTATCCGTTGCAGCGTTGCTCATCTCCTCTTATCTTCTTTGCAGGACTTTGGGAGTGAAGATGAACGGCGAGTTAACCAGAGGTAAGTTTACTTTAAAGTGCGGCTAGGCCCCTCTGTTGCATGGTACCAAGTAAAGCCTCTCTCACGTGTATGAAGCAGGTGTTATTTACAGACCGCCTGCATCTGTATTTGACTCACGCTGGGAGATGTCGAGTGGCGGCAGACTCGCTGGCATCGACGAATACGAGCAAGTGTTGTAAAAACACCTGTTTGTCTGTCTGGTTGGCACCGATTTTTCTTTTTAATTGCCAGCTGTAACATTCGTCTTACTTTCCCTGAAGGAATATACTGGCATGTTTTTCTTTTGTTTGTCTCTCCACAGCTTTTCCTTGTGTTTTTTTTTTTCTTTTCTTTGAACAGACCACACGTGTGTTACCTGTTGACAACTAACATGATAAATACCTTTATAATTCCTTTTCTTTTTCTGTCACTGACTGAGCTGGATGTTGCTGCGAATGTTGCCAAGCCATTTATTCAGTATTTACATTTGATAAGGAAAAAAAAATCATAAAGTTAGATCTGTTATACGCAGGCTCCACAATTATTTGCAAACCTGTTAAATAAAAAACACCTGGTTTGATACAGCAGCGTACTCTCACACTGAAACCTGTGGAAAAATCTAACCTTAAAATTAACCCCGCTTTAATAGACATACTTTGTGCTCAAAATCGTGTGTACCACATTTGCTGGTACAGCAGATGCCAATACTTTTTACAACCATCCTTTTCCAGCATGCAGTTTTCTCCTGTGACGTTTCACAAAGGCAGCTTGGATGCTACGACCGACTGGCATCTGAAGTAGCAAAATTCATAGTTATTGTATAACCCTGAATAAAATTTATATTTTTGTCCTTCAGAAAAAAAAAAAAACAGCCAAATTAAAAGTTTTATTATTGCAACTGAAACAAAAACCATGTTGAAATGTGCCTGCGCAAAAACTCGAGTAGGTACAAACCTAGCCGTTTAGCGCGTCAGTACCAACTTTATGAATGACTCTTTGATCCAACGTTGAATGTTGAGCATGCACAGCTAGCACTGGGTTTTGGAAAATATGGTCTCTTAACACAATTAAACCAAAATATTAATTTGTGGTGACATGGACGCAGCCAGAAAGGACTGGGTAATTTTAAAATACTTTTTATCGTTACTTTTGTCTTTATTGGTATTTAAAGAGTCTTTATTGTCACCGTGTGTTACCGTGGCAAAATCTTTCCTTGGCCACTCCGGTTCAGAGTACGCATAATGAGGGCGAACGGACAAACAAACAGGCAATGAACAAGGGTTACAGTGTTTTTTTTTTATTTTATTTTTCGTGCCGTTCATGAGAAATTAAGAAATAAAAGGATGATTCAAAAGTTGTGTTACCAAGTTGTCCTTCATATGATGCAGATAACAGGTAATAGGGCGCTTATTGTGCAATGAAGATCTGAGGCTTCGTTTACAGAAATGTGCATTAAGATATTCTGAGATGATAGTGTGCAGCAGTAACATTAAGGTGATTGTGACGTATTACAGGCTTGTAACAGTGGGGGTGATTTTAAAGCGTTGGTCTGTAGTCTCCCATCAGGGGGCGATTGCCTTCACAGCTCTTGGGAAGAAGCTGTTTCTAAGTATATTTGTTTTGGCTTTGAGGCTTCTGAAGCGTTTACCTGATGGGAGAGGGGCAAACAGCGCATTGCCTGTATGATTAAGTTGTACAAATAGTTATGGTGATTCAATGTTAATTCACCCATCGCTAGCAAGCAGGTAAGCGGCTGATATTATTTTAAGTAGACTCATTCTTTAGTTTGAGCCACAGGCCACTGACACTGATATTACTATATAGTCATTATTTACCATGCTGCCATTGTTTTATATTTGATCAGGTCATAAAGTTCAAACTGGGACACTATGAAGAATGATGATGCTCCTTTTAACTTCTCCAACGCAACAAAAGGGGCTCTCAGCTTTTGACCCGACATTTGGTCAAAACTACTCAACTACAGTCCAAATGGCGTCCACTCTGTGTTTGGGTTCGCAAAAACAAACAAACAAACAAACAGCAGGTTATTGTACATGCATTGACCAAAAAATAATTGGGATTATGATTTATTTATTTTCTCCAACCATCAAGCGTCCCTAACAGCTTCAGTCACACACGCTTCACAGCCAAATGTGTAAACGGTTTATGTTTTAAACGGATTTGTTATAAATGTGCAGAGCAAGTACAGTCAAGCTCAACTGGACGGCATTGTAGCGTTTGCTCGCCTGTGGAGCAAACGCAAGGATTTCATTTGAGCTCAGATCTAATCAGTGCAGCGTTTATTTACCAGCGCACGTCAGCGTAAAACGGACTCGTCAAGACGATAACACAGCGGGAGTTTACATGTCTCTCTTTGTCCTTGCGTCCCATGTGGGCGTGGCTTGTTCTTTTATGAAGGCTGCACACATTCATTCCTGCAATCAAAGGAAACGTGAACCGAGGGAAACTACATCATCCAAGCTGTTCTGTTTGCTTTCCGTTATGCAACAGCCTATGGAATGTCCTTGGGTAATGCGTAATCTATACACCATGCGAGTCCTCGCTCGCCTCTAGATGTCTTCCATTTCTGAGGGCTTTGTGAGCCACGTTGGGTAATCAAACTGGCAGTAAATTAGTGTTTGTAGTATGGACGCATTAAGCTGTCGTTTATTTGATGGACGTATTTATCAGGGTGTGCTCATCTGATGTTCTAGTCGAGAGGTTGCTGATGCTGACGGACAGCTGAAGTTCTGCCAAATGGGAAACGTTTGCGCTCGCTGGCCGACCTTAGAAGTGATGAAAAGCCAGAGGGAGGTGAGGAGGGCCAACATAAACATCGTGCAGGTGTCTTTGGAAATGAACCAGCGGATGACTTCATTTAACTGGCTTGTAAACAGAAGAAATGGGCAAGGTGCTTTAGCTTAAGGGTTAGGGCAGTGTCTTTGCTTTTCCAGATTGTTGGTAAGATTCGCCAATCAGGCAGAGATTGGAATTCGCTGCTCTGACTGACGCCTGTCAGCTCAAACACTGAAGCATCAGCTTATTTTCCTAACTTTCTGAACTTCTCTGTTTTGAGGCTCTAAAGACATCCGTCAGCATCATGCATTTCAAGTCATTTTATTTAGAGTTTAGTAAAAAATCAGATTGTGGTTCGGGACACATGCATTGATGCTTAAATAAGGATAGATTTATGTGTTACAGTCCCCAGTAGAGGTAGGGCGCAGTCATTATTTAGCACGGCATAAATAAGTCTCCAGTCTTTCTAAACAAGTCTTCAGTCAAATACCAGGTGAAAATACACTGCAAAAACAGAACTAAAAATAAGTAAACTTTTCTTGAAATTACTGTGTTTGTCCTTGATTTGAGCCGGTAAATAATATTATTTGCCAATGGAAAGAGTAATTTTACCTCTAGAATAAGATAATTAGATATAATGCACTTGAAATAAGTTAATGGAGATGAGTTCTTCCGCCTTTTAAGTGCAAAAATCTTATTCCATTGGCAGATTATCTTATTTACCCGCTCAAATAAAGTAAAAATACACTCATTTCAAGAAAAGTTTAATTTATTTAATTTATTTTTTTTGCAGTGTAAGCCACGCGTCCCACGTCGAGTCCAGAATAAAAACCTGTAAAAGTCCCGAGTCAAGCTTTAACTTCTGAGTTTCATGCATGAGCATGAGTTTCATTGACTAGTTTCTGTATTGTGAAGTGGCTGATTTCAAATTTTGTTCAGTTTCTTTACTTTTTTCCTACCTCATAGTATCTGTAAACAAGTCAAATGATTGTTTTGTTTTTTCTTTCCCCAGTGGTGCTCAACATATTTCTTGGTGCTGCTGCTCTGCAAGTTCAGTAGATGTTTTAGAGATTCTAGATGACTTTGCACCTTGCGGCCTGTTTAAAACTGCGTGGAAATTAGTCACGTTAATGTTAGTTGATTTAAGAAATGTGTCAGACACGCCTTTTGTTCGGCTTAACATGCAGCATCAAGTATTTTTTACTCACAAGGTTAAAGTCAGAGTCCAAGCTCAAGTCTTTCTATGATTTCATCCAGTTGACTCAAACATGATTAAATTTGTGACTCGGGGCCAACTTCTGGTCATTGGGAGTAAATACTGGAATATACAGGCCCCAGACCCCAAATAAAACCAGAATTTGGCACTGGCCAGAAGACCCCATAGCAGCACTTCTAACTAATATCAGCGATTCTCCCTCCCAGGTTTGTAGAAAACACTCGAAGGTGAAATATAGGCACCGGTACACTAGCGGCAGCATATTGGTCATCTTTTTCTGTCTTGTGTTTCTCCTCGGTACAATCATGATGTCATTTGTCTCCTGCTCAGGCCCCAACATCTGATACCTGAGGTGGTTCTTCTCACCAGCGCCCCTCCCTTTGTTTTCTGAGAAAAGTGTCAGTGAAAAAATCCTGGGGTTATGCAACAGAGAGCCTCCAGAGGGTTTTTATCCCCCCCCCCCCCCCCCCCCCATCCCTCATTGTGCTGCTGTGTGTGAAACATGACCAAACCAGCCTGGAAACAGCTTCTTAGTGGCCTCTAACTCACAGCAGCTGTCTCCCACGTTCACCCAGCGACTGAAGGTAGTGGCTTAGAGGATATCTGGTCCTGTTTTGCCCTGTCTAGATCCATCTGGATGCCTGCAGAGCAATAAACCTTAACGCGGAGATACGTAATCTTCCTCACCAGATTCCTCCCTCAGTTTTTATGGGGGGGGAGTTGCTTTATGCTCAGGGACAGGATGCATAAAGCTGGCAGAGGCTTGAAATGGACATCATTGCTGATTTGTCAGATTGCAGTGTGCTCTGTAAACCATTGTCAGGGTGCTGTTAAGGTAAAGTTCACACTGCAAAAACCAATCTAAAAATAAGTAAAATGTGCTTAAAATGAGCAGGTAAATAATATTATCTGCCAATGGAATGAGTATTTTGACCCCTAAAATAAGATAATTAGACATCCTGCACTTGAAATAAGATGATGGAGATGAGTTGTTCCTATTTTAAGTGCAAAAGTATTATTCCATTGTCAGATCATCTTATTAACCTGCTCAAATCAAGGACAGATACACTCATTTTAAGAAAATATTACTAATTTTTAGTTATGTTTTATCTGCATTACATCGAAGCATATTTGTTTGTCTAATTATTATGGATTCTAGTCACATGAATATGTACATTTTTAACAATCCTGTTCCCCTATAAGGGGTGTCCCCTAGAGTTTGAGGATGTACAGGGCATAAAAGGTGTGTCCTCCTTAGACTGCTATAATCTCTAATAATCTCAGACAGCGTGTTTGACGGCAGCGCATGTGAGTGACTGACAGCACCAGCCACTTGAAGGAAAGAGATAATCCTTGCCTCTATAAGCTCGCCCATAATGAGATTTGGGGCTTTTGGGACCATGCCAGTGCCTGTCGGTGCCTGTTCCACCTTTTGCTCGACTTCTGCTGAGTCCACAGACCCCCGACGTGGCTTCCACCATCGGACGTCTAATTTGGATGCTTTTTTTTTTCTTTTTAGCAAAAACATGCTGTTTTTTTCTTTTTGTGTGTATAGTAAATCATAAACATGACTTTTGCAGAGTTTTTTCTTGCGAAAAATGCTTTTTAAAATGACATTTTTGCAATTCCCAAAGAGGAAGCCTTGTACAGGTTCTGACCTGAAGTTTAAGGAACGTACAGAGCTGCGTTCACGCTGATGGGAAGGGACATCCACCTCCTGAGTTATGCTTGGTCGTTCGGTTCTTGCTGGCAGACGTCTTTGTGCTTCAAGAGATTGTGACAGAGACAAGGCAGGCTGGGGGGGACTTAAGGAGACGGGCCATGTGAGCCCGAGGCTCCGGGTGGAGGCTGCGGCGCTTCCCTGCAGGCAAGGAGGCAGACTCACAAGCAGAGACGCTCAGATGAGGGGAGGAGGAAGAGGCGATCAGGGGGGGAGGGGCCTCTAAACAGACGGCGCTGCTCCGCTGAGCAGCCCAAATGAGTTCAGACTGTCAGTCAGTCTGTCACTCAGACCCGCCGGGACCGACCTGAAGCTGTATTTACGCCTTTTTTTTCCCCCCCGCCCCTCCTCAACTGTTTGTGGATGTGGATGAAGAGGAGAGCCCAGCAGACCTAGGTGATACTCGGCTGAACAGGATGCATCTGGTCGTAGAGCCCTTTCAGGAGGCTGCGATGAAGATGCTACCTTATTTCGTGGAGAATGCCGTGTTGACCCAAAACGAGATCAACCGCATGTGAGTGTGGACGAGTTTCTTTAAAAACACGCGGCTCGCCTCGGTGATTAGACACTTCACTGACGCAACGCTAAACCGTTTCAGGAGCAATGGCTGACTGATTATTGTCCGTGTTGTCAACTTTTTGGCCTGAAAGTTCTCACTCTTTGGGAGAAGCTGTAGGGTTTTCTGGTAAAGTCCGGGTTTACTTTGATAGCATGGGGTATTTTTAGCCCTAGTTGTGGAGGAGCTGATAGCAGGGAAGGAGCAGAGCTTACGCTGTTGGGTTAGGGTGTCTGTAGTTGGACAGCTTTTAAAGTACAGCATGAAAACAGGTTTTACTTATTTTAATTATCAGTGCAAATTAGTGCCGGATCTTGGTTCGTGGCTAGGCGGCTGCCCCAGTCTTGTTCTTGCTTTTGCACCTAAACCCCTCTGTCAACAACATCAAGTAAGACCAGAACTGTACTAAAGTGACAGAAAACGCTGTCGTTGTCCACCCCCGTGCCTTGTCACTGCTTTTTTTTTTTTTTTTTTTATTTTGCAGCGCTGGGGGTGGTCAGAATTTATTGTGAGGTGTACAAAATGAAACCCATTGTTCCCACATAATGCTCAGTTTGGTTCGGGCCTCCTAGCTGCATGTGGGGTTTGATTGTCTGACCAAATAGACAACAAGTGTAGTTAGTCAGATTTTTCTTGGAGATGTGTGCAGTAGGTCATCATAACATTACCAGGGTGAGGGATTGCTGCAACATCCATAACAAGCATGATGCAATCTGCTGGGTTTGCTCAGATAAATACATTTATTATGTGATCAATCAAAACTAATTGATCTGAGTTGAGCTATAAAACTAGATTGGATAGATATTAATTGGATTCCTCCATAATTGGATTCCAAGTCTGTCTTGTAAAGTGCCCTGAGATAACATTTACTGTGAGTCGGTGCTATATAAACGCAGCGCCACGCTATGTTGAATCCCAAATTAAATATTCATATGTCCACTATGACAATCCCAGAGGACTGCTGGAATGCAATATTTGGTCTTGTATTTCAAGGAGCAAGCATAAAATATGTGCTCATAAATACATTATGAGGCCAGTCGGGTTGACTTTCTCCACCTTTGATGCTTAAAACCCCAATTTTACTGACAGAGATGCTAAAACTCATGGAGCGTGGTGGGGGAAAACAGCCTGAATGCTCATTCCAGTGATATCAAAATTATTTAATGTTTTTTGAAAAATAAATCCCCCCAGTCGGTCGAGGCGGATGACCGTTCATACTGAGCCTGGTTCTGGTTCCGCTGGAGGTTTTGCCTTCCCGTTAATATGGAGTTTTTCTTTCCACTGTCGCTTCATGCTTGCTCGGTATGAGGGATTGTTGCAAAACTGACCTAATCTGTATAATCTGATTGAATTTGACTTTGTAGAGTGCCTTGAGATGACATATTTCATGAATTGGCGCTATATAAATTGAATTGAATTGAATTGAAATCTATAAATAAATAAACAGAGTTTCATTACATAGGAATGAACTCAGGTACAAAATTAAGAAACCTTAACTGTGTCACGTTTTGGATTCAGACTCTTTCTCAAGGATCTGCAACATGCACATCCAGAGCCACATGTTGCTCTTTGGCCCTTCCACTGTGGCCAAAGTTAAATGTTTCTTTTAGTACGTTTATAAAATAACAATTTTTAATGAAGCGCAAGACAGTTTTTATTTTGTAGCAAAAGGGGCCGTTTGACCTGAAAAGGTTGCCGACCCCTGCTCTGTCTGAACACAATGATGTCATGGCGGCAGCAGCATTTCCAGACCGGTTGGTCTTTAGCACATGCCGGGATTTGTTTTGATTTTGTCACTCATCAGCTCTGTGCCTTCCTAATGATGAGCTGGTGTGCCAGACTGCACACGCTGAACGCACGGTACATCTGTTCCACCCTGCTGTCAGGTAGATTTACGGATATGTTCACATTTCTCTACAGTAACTTGGAACGATCGAACGCAGCCTGAAGGAAACCTCCCTTTTTATATAAAAAATAATTATAGCTCCTTATATGCAATGGATGCCTATTGAACAAAAAAAAAACATGTATTTTTTTGTTGTTTTTATTTTTACTTTTGCAAACTTATTATTGTTCGTGGCGACAGAAGTTTAGCTAGGTCTTTATTTAGGTCTTTGTGTGATTAGCCACCGGCAGCAAAGAGCAGCAAATCAAATCTGAGTGTGAAGAAGGTGGATAAGCGCTCGGTTCAAAGCGTCAATCCTGAGGTCTGCCGCTGTAACGTGGCAGCTCGGCGACTCCTCTGAGCTGACAGCCGTGATTTATGATTGTCTCATTGGCTCCATCGAACTGAACAAAACAATCCCGTGAAAACTAAAAGAGTTGCTTTTTTTCCTCCCCCCCTCTAATGTCCTCCCTATTTCACTTATTTTGCTCATTATGCACATCAGCACTGAGACGTGGAGCCTGATTTACGCGGTCTCTGTTTGAAGATCCCCTCTCTCCTGTTTGTTTGCAGTTTGAGCGAGAGCTTCTTCATGGTGAAAGGCGCCGCTCTCTTCTTGCAGCAAGGGAGCAGCCAGCAGGGCCAAAAAGCACATCCGCCTCACAAACATGCAGGTGAGAATGAAACGCAGGGTTCTGGTCTGAGAGGGGTTCGGCTGCCGCGCTCCTTGACGCTGCAGCAGATGTTTATAGCTGGGGCGAGAAGTCTGGAGGCTGCGTCGTGGATAAAGGATGTTCCAGACCCATAGCTTAGGCAGATTAGAGTTTAAATCCAACGTATGGTAGCCCAGTTAGCAGAACCTCTGTGGAACGACTCAAGGAGGGGCCGGAGCATTTCTGGAACCTCACGTGTTCTCTTCTGTTCCTACTCGGCCAACTTTACACCCTCCACAAGGTACAGGATTTTCTCAAGATTCCTTACATTTATTCCAACAATGCCAGGGTAACAATCAGAACGGGCTCTTTAGGGATTTGTTTTTCCTTTACTTTAACTTTGCAGAGTTAGGGTACTTTTGTACAAGTATAAACCTGATGTGAAGTGGCTTGTACGGCTTGTTTATTGCTCGTTTAAAGGTTTTTCTTGCCACGATTGAAAGCAACAATCACTCCTTTAAAGACACAAAGCTGACCTGCCAGCACACATGCACGATGGGAGTTCACCCCGAGCCAACAGCGTATGCGCTGCCAAGTCATTTGGCAAACGGTGGCCGAGCCTGGCAGCTCGCTCCGTCTTTGCTGGCCACTTTGTAAGCTAGCTCACATGTCTGCCAGACGTGCCGCGTCGTCAGGAGCTTCGGCCAGGGGGAAGTGGCTGTGTCATTTCTCGGGAACTGTGGTATTTAACCGAGAAGTGGGAGCCAGGCAGGCCGACCTACAGAGAGCTCTTTGATAAAGGCTTTCTTGTTGTGAAACCTGCTACCCCGCCGTCGGTAACTTAACGTTCATCATCAAGCAGCTACACGACTGACCCTGGTAGTGCAAACATATCTGTGTAGTTTCTGGGTTTTTTACGTGTCCTGTCTGGCAGTGTAGCGTTAAGAGTTGCTGTCTGAATGCCAAAGAGAGCCCAACAGACTTACTTCCACAAGTAGAGCATTACTGCACTGCAAAAATGGACCTAAAAATAAGTAAAATGTTCTTAAAATTAGTGTTTTTGTCCATGATTTGAGCAGGTAAATAATATTATCTGCCAATGGAATGAGTATTTTGACCCCTAAAATAAGCTAATTAGACATCCTGCACTTAAAATAAGATGATGGAGATGAATTGTTCCTATTTTAAGTGCAAAAATCTTATTCCATTGTCAGATAATCTTATTTACCCACTCAAATCAAAGACAGATGCACTCATTTTAAGAAAATTTTACTTATTTTTAGTTCCGTTTTTGCAATGTGCCTTCGCTATAGTGAAATATATGCAAAAAACTTTATTATTTTCAGATTATATTAAGTTCAATGGAAACGGAAAGTTGAAAGAAAGGAAGAGAAAAAGATGAGGCAAAACGTTAAAAAGGAGAAAAGGTGACAAAAAAGAGAATACAATGTACAGCTCTGTAATTTCTAAGGTTGTATTTTTGTGGCATTTTATGTGAAAACACAAAGCAGTGTCCAGGCATGTGATCATTGTTCTTTTCTGCAACAAAAAAGTTTGCATTTACAGAAATCTGTGACCACCTTCAGCACCAGAAATGAAACTTTAACCAATTTAAACTCTCCTTGTTGAAAAAAGGTAAATTATGCCGTTGCCGGGAATATTTGTGTAACGACCAGGCTCAGAGCGCCAAAACTGGAGGCCCACCAGTGAGAGTAGATTGAAACTGCATCCTGCAAGTCAGCAAAATAGCACGGCTGTGCATCTAGAGCACCGTAATGCCTTTTCATCTGTTATTGTGCATTGCTGCTGGTTTCCCCTGTTTTATTATCCGGCTGCCAGGGGAGCAAAGAGGGATGAAACGTGGACAAAGAGAAGTTCTTGAAATGTGGTTTTGTGGTTGACAGAGTTCCTCGTGAGAAGTCAGGAGGCTATTGTTCGCCCCTGACCTGATAAACTTCACTGAACATGTCAGATACCATTTTTAAAACGCAGCGAGCTTCACTTAGTACTTAATGAGGAAAGAAACATTGGGGGGAATTAGCTCTGGAAAGCTATACCTTTATCCTGGTATAGAAATGCTTTTATCTTTATAAGTCTATTTTGTCGACACCCTACAATCAAGTCTTTTAAATATTCTCGTGGTTGTCAAACAACCTGTTTGATGATGTTGATGTATAATGGTTCTCCCCCAACAGGTGACCTTCCTCAACACCTGCAGGTGATGATAAACATTCTCCGCTCAGAGGACAGAATCAAACTGGTAAGAGACATCGCAAGCGTAAAACCAGATTATAGCCCGTGACCAAAAATTCACTCTAACAAGCCAATCAGAGGACACTTTGATGCTTATCCACTCATCAGTGTAATTATTGTTGGATTAGAGCATTGCAAGATGTCTCCATGGTATGCCTATGTTGGTATGAAATGAGTGAGATGGAGTGAGAGAATTTGTTATATATTTTCATATCCAGCAATTATGCATTTTCACACATCCTACTTTTTTTTATTTCACTTTGTTGTTGATTCTTTAGCACCATCTTTGTTATAAGTAAGTTAGGTTTACCACTGGAATAAAGTGTGCCTTGCTTTGTTTTTTTTTTAATTTACATTTGACCTCCTATTTTGAGCTTCTTCTTCTTTTTATACAACAGTCATGGTAATCGCTGTGTTAATAAATTACCAGAAAAGGAGGAAGCACTTGAAGGCAACACGTCTGTTCCCCTTTGCAGGCAGTGCGCCTGGAGAGCGCGTGGTCGGACCGGGTGCGGTACATGGTGGTGGTGTATACTAGCGGCCGACAGGACACGGAGGAGAACATCCTTCTGGGGATCGACTTCACCAACAAAGACTGGTACAAAGATGCTCCATTTGTTGGGTTTTACACAGTGTTGGCTGTATTGTGTGTAATATTTTTCCTGCTGTTGTTGCAGAGTTCCTACTCAGTCTTAAAAAGTCAGGAAACATTTGGAATTTCATTTTATCGTTTGATTTTTAGTATGAAAAAACAAAAACGTGTCAATAAAATACATAAAAAAATGTTTGAGATTTTTTGCTATATCTTCGGACTTTATTCTTAGAGAGGCACCAGTCAATCGGCCAGGGATGGAAATTGGACCATTTTCCGGCTGCCATAACCTGGTCAAAAATCCAAGGGTTGTTTTTCCATATTCATTAAATGCATCAAAAGTACAAACTCACTCATTTTCATGTTGTAAACGCCTCAGCCTAGAACATGAACTCTGATGTGTCACACAGCTCAGGCGACAATGGTATGGCGTAGAAATGAGTTCACCTTCATTACTCAACAGCAGGACTGGCAAAAAAAAACGTCAGACTGTAGCTGCAGCACAGAGTATTTATTTTCCACCAACGAAACAGCCAAACACGTTCTCCATCCCACCACAGAAATAAATGGCTCCATCTGAAACGTTCTAATCACAGCACCTAGCTCCTGTTCCTTCACCTTTCATGAGGTCAACAGCAAGAACTGTCTAAATTCCCATCGAGGTGGGCTCTGCTTACACGTCATGTCACCCAAAGGATTGTGGGATCCCTTATGGCTGCTCAGTGGCAGTGAGGGACAAGCTCCCTATGCTAAAGGAACTATTATAGGAAGAATACAGGCTCCTTTTCTTACCTCCTTCCTTACTGACTGCACTATTTAGACAGCACGTATCATGGCGACCGCTGACACACTTCGGTTTTGGCTAAAGAGACCTTATCCGTCAGACCTTTTCAGACACAGTCAAAGTCTCTTCCCCTTCTTCTACAGAGTGGCTGGTTGACAGGCTTTGTCCCGACAGCCAGCCAGGTGTAATAGAACATGCTCAAATGACAGAACTGAGTCAGTATATTACTGAATGGCAATTAAAATACATATAACTAAAACAAAGAAAATAGTGTTCAGTTTGAGTGTTACAGATGCACTTTTGGGAGTTTAATAAAAATCAGACCAAACTTAGTGAGATATAGAATTAGGATAACACCATTTCATATTAATTTCAAAACTGGTATAGCCATAAAACGTCCAATTGCCACATCTCTATCTGTTCCTTATACTATTATCTCAAAAATAAATATTCATGTTATGATTAAATAGCTTTTTCTTTGATTATTAGATGGCATCCTTTAACTCTGTTCTGTCTTTGTACGTCTGATTATTTTGTTTCATGAGTCTTCAAACAGAAAACCAACAGACAAAAGCATTTTCAGTCATGATTAAACAATAAAAATGGTGCCATTTAACTTCTTCTTCTTCTGGTCTGTAGAACCTCTTAGGTCAGGGTGTTAAGTTTCCAACTTAAAACTATGTTTGACATCTGCTTTAGATGTCAAACATAGTTTTATTTTTTTTATTTTTTTACAAAGTGAAGGTATCAGACATGACAAACTGTGATTTCAAGAATCTGTCAATAGTGTAGAGTCATTAATGCAAAGTTTTAGTCTAATAAGTTTACGTGTTTATATAAGATGATGTAAGTGCGTCGGATCAGAAACTACATATAGTATTGTTTTTTGTTTTTCTCAATTGTGGAACATACAGATAATGAAGCACAAGTTGGTAAATGTTTTATGATCAAACATTCAGAACAAGGCAGAAATTTGAGTCTGAATAACGTAGAGGATTTTCAAAAGGAAAAGTAGTAAGGACCACGGTAATAAATAATCAACTGTATGACAAAGGCCAGTCTGAGTCTATTTTCAACACCCTCTGTGTCTGTCTTAATCTTTGTTTTTGTCCTTAGTTATTGGTTAGTATAGAGACTTGAAATTAGTTAAATAAGTTATTCATTTAAAGATTCTTGTCAGGGAGAACTGCGATAGCCTGGCGACCTGTCCAGGGTGTACCCCGCCTCTCGCCCATTGACGGATGGATGGATGGATGGATGGATGGATGGATGGATGGATGGATGGATGGATGGATGGATGGATGGATGTCAGGGAGAATATTGCTGATTTAGTAATCTAGCCTTCACAACAAAAAAAATCTTTTTCCTGCAGAAATAAAATCTGTAACATATGACTCCTTATTAATTTAATTCTTGGACTCCATTTTCCATCTTCCTAAAATTATAATTTTTTTATGTTTTTATGCCAGTAAAAGCTGTTCAATCGGCATGGTGCTACCTCTTTGGAGCGATACCAAGATCCATCTGGATGGAGACGGGTGAGCTATTTAAGTCTTCTCCCCCCTCCCCCGTCACGTCATATGAGTTTTATTCACACAAAGCAGCATCTCCCCCCCCCACCACCACCACCACCACCACCACCCCACTCAGTCGGCCTCCCGTCTGTTTTGTCTGCTCCTCAGGGGCTTCACAGTGAACACAGCAGGTCGGACTCATGTCTTCAAACCTGTGTCAGTGCAGGCTATGTGGTGAGTAATGATCAACCTGTTGAGTCACTCTGGTTGTCTGCTGTAGTTTACTTGTAATGGAATAGCACAGTAATTCCCCCCGACAACCAGTCACACGTACTGCAGCGGTTCATGGGGGGGATGAGAGTGCCACCTTCTGGCAGGAGGGCTACCTCCATGGGTTTTCTCAAAGACGACGTGTAAACACTGGATTCATTCAAATGTTTTGCTTGCATACCTTGATGGGGAAAAAAAAAAATCTCCTCGTATCTCCGTTTGTGTGATCTCCCACGATTTAGGTCGGCGTTGCAGGTGCTGCACAAGGCTTGCGAGGTGTCCCGCAGGTTTAACTACTTCCCCGGGTGCATGGCCCTCACCTGGATGGGATACTACGAGAGCTGCATCGCGTCCGAGCAGAGCTGCATCAACGAGTGGAACGCCATGAAGGACTTAGAGACCACTCGGCCAGACTCACCCATCATGTTTGTCGACAAGTAAGCTCACCCCGTTCACCTTAGAAACACCCTTTTTATTTGTTTGTTTGTGAAAACAAAAGAACTAGAATGTGCTCCGATTTGAAGAGTAACTTAGGGGGTTCAGATTTTTATGATGCTGTTTTATTTCTAGGCCTTCAGAGAGGGAAAGGACAGAGTGCCTTATTAAATCCAAACTTAGAAGCATTATGACGTCCCAGGACCTTGAGAACGTCACCTGCAAACAGGTAAAAGCATAAATGTTCAGAGTGCAATGAAATCTCCTGATATAATGTTGTAAGCGCTGCAAGGAAACACTGCTTTACACCCGACTGACTGATGAAGCTGAATTTAGTGTCTTATTTAAAGCCTCCAGTTTGCAGCTCCAGCCACTGACGAGATGGGTCATTCTTGAACTGCTTCTTTCACGCTGGTTAAAAACTCTTAAAAACGCTGTTTGTGAGTCTGTGACTTCTTAAATGCTCATTTATATTCAGTGATTATTTAGGTCTGGAAACACAAGGATGGAGTCCCAGTCCCGGTGATCTTCTGTCCAGATTCTCAAAAACTGATTGAGCTCAATTAGTTTGCGATCTTGTTAACCTTTATGCTGTTTGAGTGGGGGAAACAAAACAGGAGCTATCTTTTGACGAAGGTGCTCTGAGAATTTGTTGCTGTATAATTGTCGATAGAAACATTGGTAAATAGTTACAAGTTTGAGCTTTTCAGATAGTTTCAGCTTCAACGGCTGCATTCACATCACAGTCGCCGAAGTTTTGTTTTTCAATTCTCGGTATTAGTTTTATGTTTCATAACATTGTGACATCATTGAGCCCACTATTTCTACGTTTTAGTTTATAAATATATTTACTGCATTGATGTTGCAGGGCTTTTCTGACTGCAGGTGACAGCCCAATACTTTCAACCCAATATTTAAACAGAGGAAGAGAAAACACAAACTTGGTTTGTGATTCTGGACATAAATAATGAGAAATAAACCTCTTCACGTCACAGTGATAGCTTTTCCTATTTCATGTTTTAATTTAGTGATGAAATAAAAAAAAAAATGTAAAATTTTCTGGCTACCTGGTTCTGACTTGAAGGTTTTGCTATTTTTGCTTGAAGATAACTCAATTTATCGCTCTCTCAGATCGCGACTCTTCCACATCTTTCTGGCCTTTTCAGACAGTTGAAATTAAAACCTTGAAGCCCTGCAGGCAGAACTCGTGTGTTTCATGCAGAACTATTGAAACAGGAATGAAGGCACGCTTTTTAATTTCTCTTTTTAAGATCCGGACTGAGTTGGAGCGGCACATGAACTGCAACCTGAAAGAGTATAAGGAGTTCATTGACAACGAGATGCTGCTGATCCTCGGCCAGATGGACAAAGCCACTCTGATTTTTGACCACGTCTACCTGGTGGGGAGCCATAAAAATCACACAAAAATCTCTGCTGGACTTGTTTATTGAGATAAAAATGTCGCCACCTTTTACTTTCCAAAGACTAATATGCCCGTAATGAATCATCTTAGCGAAATGATGACTTTGAAGATCAAAACAACCTTAAAGGGGGTTAAAAGGCACTCGGACTGAACAGCGCTTTCTCTCGTTTGTTTTTCAGGGATCTGAGTGGAACGCATCTAATTTGGAGGAGCTGCAGGAGACGGGGTGATTTGTTTTAGATTATGGGAGAACTAAGATAAACACATACTTTCCTCGTGGTTCGAGCGAGAAGGAATGCTGGTGATAAGTTGGCGTTGTGTTTCTCTCCAGGGTGGGCTACATCCTCAACGTTACCAGGGAGATAGACAACTTCTTCCCAGGGACCTTCTGTTACCACAACATCCGCGTCTACGACGAGGACGCCACGGACCTGCTCGCCCACTGGAACGACACGTATAACTTCATCATGAAAGCAAAGTCAGTCCTCATTGGGTCACAGGATGCTATACATACAAGTATTAGTCTATATTGTTACATTTAGTTTTAGACAAATCAAAATAAATGATAAAACTAATGCGTAGCGGAAAATCTTCAGCACAGACTTTTGGGTTCGCCAAACCCTCTTCGGTCCATTGAAAACAGGGTTGCTTGTTAAAACCACTGAGCTATATTATACACTGGAGTGCTAATCACCGTCTGTTTGAACAAGTCGCTTTGAAGCCACCAGCCGCCATATTGGTACTCCCTATTTCCCCCCAGTAACTAGGGAATATGTGCGCTACATCATCGAATAACGAGGATTTTCTCATGTTCAGGGGGGGCTTAAAACTTTTAAAATGTCAAATGCCATATAGTTTTATGTTATGTTCTAAAAATATCAAGTACTGAGAAAGTCATGTGCTGAAATATTTTGCATTTTATTCATTTAAATATATATGTTTAACATTTATAAATATATAAATAACAATATATAAAAACATATATTTACATATGTGTATACATATATATACATATATACATATACACATACTTATATATACATATATATATATTTAATATGAATAACATGTAAAATATTTCAGCACCTAATTTCCTAGTAGTTGATAGTGTTAGTACATCCACTGACTGTAGAATTGCCTGTGAAACGTTTTCACACAGCCAGAAAACTGCTTGTTGTTGCAACCAAATCCTATGGGATTCTGTGAGAGTAGGGAGTAGCAAGATGGCGGCCAGTGACTTCAGTTTTTCGGCAAAATCAGCACTCCAGTGTATTATATAGCTCAGTGGTTAAAACGTCTACAAGACAACGTTTTGTTTACGACCTCCGCGCACGCGACACAAGTAGCAGTTGTTAAATTGTTGCAGCCTGATCTAAAAAGGGTTACTAACATCTTGCATTCGCTCGACTTGATAGAAGACCCAGTACTTCCGTGTTTGGCTGTGTCCCTTTCCTAGAAGGAGTGTTGTCCTGGATGGAGCTATTGCTGCAACATTCGGCCAATTAGCATTAAATTATCAACTGAATTTGATTATGTCGTGTCATAACTTGGCTTTTTAGTATTAAAATGAATTATTTTACATAATCAGATATTAAGTAAATGTCACAGTCCTTCAAAGTGTAAATTGATGGTATATAAATAAAATTATTAATTAGATTATCAAAAATAAAAAAAAATAAAAAATTGTTGCGGGTAATTCCGACCCACAGAAAGAACGACTCCAAGTGTCTCGTCCACTGCAAGATGGGCGTCAGCCGCTCCGCCTCCACCGTCATCGCGTACGCCATGAAGGAGTACGGCTGGTCTCTGGAGAAAGCGTACAACTTTGTGAAGCAGAAGAGGAACATCACCCGACCCAACGCGGGCTTCATGAGGCAGCTGGCGGAGTACGAGGGCATCTTAGACGCCAGGTACCCTCGCTCGTCCCACGCGTGAATGCGAGGCATTACCGACTTGCAGTATTTTTGAGACTGACCTTTTTTTGTCCTGCTTTTCTGCGTCCAGTAAACAGCGGCACAACAAGCTGTGGCACCCGGATGCAGACTGTGAGATGGCGGAGGGTCAGCAGGGGTCGGTGCAGTGCTGTGGAGGGCAGGATGGAGGGGATCCCAGCGCGGAGTCCGGGATGTCCCCCTGCTGCGAGGAGGCGTCGTCTGACAAAGGTGCAGCGTGCCCCTCCCCATGCAGGACCGTCGCCCTAGACATCGACCCCGCCTACAATAACTACTACTTCCGCCGGCTGTCTGACTCTGCCCTCGACAGCGAGCCGTCGACGCCCGTGCGCGGCCCTCCTCTCCTCGGCATGGAAAAAGTCTTCATAGAAATTGAGGACGTGGAGAGAGACGCGCTGCTGGACGACGAGGCCTTCGACGGACGGGAGGGCCTGCCGCTGCCCCACTTCGGACCCACGGCGGAGGGCACCGCCGCCCAGACCTGCAGCCGCGGGCCGGAGCCCCTGGAGGAGCTGCGGCTGAGGCTGGAGTTCAACACCGTGGCGGAGGAGGACGAGGAGGACGTGCGGAAGGAGGAGGCAGAGATGGAGGTGTTGATGCAGCCAGATGACAGAGGGGGCGGGGAAGGAGGCGGCGCCGAGAGCCACGACGTGGAGGTGGAGGGGGATCCGGAGGGGATCGGGATGGATCTGGCCTCCCTCAATGAAAATTCAAACAACAACAACCATTTGAGCCTTCTGCAGAACCACCATGTAAGTTTGGGAAATCTTTTTAAATCACATTTCTAAAGCAAAAAGATGTCAGTCGTTGGTCTGGCTCAGTGAATTGGAATGTTTTAATTAAAAGTATTTCTTACAATAATACAGTAAGAAAAATTGGTAACACTTTATTTGAAGGGGTGTACATAAGACTGACATTACACTGTCATAAACATGACATAAAACCTGTTATGAACATAAATTACTCTTTATGAATGTTTATGACTGTTGTCATTAATTGTCATTCGGTAAATTATGACACTATTAAAGCAAAGTTGACATTGTTTAAAATGTCTTTGTTATGACAAGCCCTTAACTTACCAAAACCCCAAGCCCTTAATTTAACCTAATCCCAAATGAAGCCCTAAATTTAACCTTGTCTCTGTTAATGTCAAGTTGTCATAACAAAGACATTTTAAACAATGTCAACTTTGCTTTAATAGTGTCATAATTTACCGAATGACAATAAATGATAACAGTCCTAAACATTCATAAAGAGTCATTTATGTTCATAACAGGTGTTATGTCATGTTTATGACAGTGTAATGTCAGTCTTATGTACACCCCTTCAAATAAAGTGTAACCGAAAAATTCTACTTATATTTATTCATGTTCATTTTGATGATTATGACACACAGCTAATGAAAACGCTAAACTTTATCCTGAACTTAGAATACTGCATAAAACCCAAACTTTTTTTGATACAGAAATGTTTGTTGTGGCCTAAATGTTCACGGTGAAGACTGCTGACTCGACAGATATCCAGAAGTGAGTCTCTGACGTCTTCCAAAAGAAAGGAAAGCCACAAAAGGTCGATCCTGGTCCATCACAGAGTTTTATCCGAACATATCAACAGAAAGTTGAGTGGAAGGAAAAAATGATGGTAGAAAAAACATCTAACAGGGATAACCATGGCCTTGAGAGGATCGCAGAGCAAAACACTTTTAGGAGTTAAACAAAAATCTACAAAAGAAACTCTGAATAAAGCAAAAAATACAGAAAACACACACAAATACAATCATGACAGCGGGGTTCCTGCACTATACTGTTTTTAATACTCTGGGAGTGTATGGGATTTTATTTAACCATTTTAAAAGGCTTTTTTGTTAAACAAACCTGGATTCAAGCAGGGAACCTCCTTAGGAGCAAGCTGCAACCACCTGGTAATAAAATGTAATAATGCTTCAGAAACAAAGTGTTTTTAATATTGAGTTATATTTAGATGTCATTATCTATCTTTGATCTGACACATAATGCTGTGATTTTAACATCTTACCCATTAGTATCATGATCTTTGATTTACTGACTGAATCTGCTCTCGTTCAAAAACCAAAAACCACACCGTGCTTAAAGAGTGCTGTTCATCGCTCCAAATTAAAACACATCCATTAACAAAACAATAATGAAAAGATAATGCATAAAAACAGTTAAAGAAACAATAAAACCAATTTAAAACAAAAAGTCTCACTAGTGGTAAAAGCCAAAGAATGACAGTAAGTTTGTGAGCGGGGGCAGGTTATTCCATAATTAAGGAGCAACAACGAGGCCCTGTGGTCGTTAACGGAGTCTGCTTTACTCATTATTAGGTTCACTGGAGTGGAGGGATTTTTTTTTACAAACCATGTTATAAAACCAAAGTTGGTAAAAGAAAAATTGTCTTTTAATGAGTCAACATTTATTGTGGGATATTCCATTCCTTATTTGCCAATATGTCTTAGACTTAGACGTTTTGAACCAGAGCCGGTCTTCATTTGAGGCCGGATGCAAAACAAGCATCGACAGGCTGCATCCGAGTTATAGTCTGGAAAAAAATAATTGATTTTGAAATGAAAATTGTGTGGGAAAACCTGTGTTGAGTCTTGGGTTTTCAAAAGACTGTAAGCCGTAGTGATCAGTGTTAACAGGAATGATCAAGGCAAGGCAAGGCAAGGCAAGGCAAATTTATTTATATAGCACAATTCAGTACAAAGACAATGCAAAGTGCTTTACATGATTAAAATATAGCAAAATAAAACAGAATAAAAGCAAGTAGGAATAAAATATAGATAGAACATAGAACAAAAAAGTGGTGATTCAGTTAACTAGGACAGTTGAAGGCAATTTTAAACAAATGTGTTTATAGTTTATTTTAGTAGGGAACAAAACGGTTTGTGAATTCAGTTCAGTAGTTGTTAAAAATATATCTATTATTTGTGTGTTTTTTATTTTTAGCTTTCTTTCTTCCTATATGGAATGTTTTTCAAAATTTTAAACATGTCTAGAAAGTAATGTTTTATGTTAAAATCAACATTTGGGTGAAGTTGTCGCAACCAGGTTTATCTTGTTTATCGTGAAGTTGGTCTTAACTTTTTATTTCAAGTGGCATTAAAAAGTCTTAAAAAGTCTTGAATTTAACTTGCCTTATGCTGTAGGAGCCCTGTAACAGGAATGATCAATTGAAGTATATCTCTGTGCGTAACGACTCTATGGAAATGTTCTAATTTAACGTGTTTGTCTGACGTTTTTTTTAACTTGTCTTTATTCAGGACAGAGCTTCTAGCTTCCTTCTTCAAAGCGAGGCTTCGGTGCCTCCTTCCGCTCCAGCCTCTGAGCTTTGCCTTAACGCCTGCCCTCCCCCTGAAGTCCAGAGTGCTTCGTCGCCCCGCTCTCAAACCGAAGGCCTCTCGGCTCCGGTGGGACTGCCGAGCCCTCGCGGTCCACTGTGTGACTGTGCCAACTGTGCAGCCGCCGCTCTGCTCTCCGCAGAGGAGGAGCGGCCGTGTGGCAAATCGCTGCGGTCGGCGGAGGACAGCGGTCATTTGTTCCAGGCGGAGACCGAGCTGCGAGACGCACGCTCTGGATCGGCCTCCGACGTTCTCCCCGAGCTGATGAGGGCGGACTTCGAGGAAGAGGCACCTGCAGTCGCTTGTCGTCTTGGCCAACAGCAGGAGAGCCTTTCGCAGCTGCGTCGGTCCGGGCTGGTCCGGCGTCGTGCCGAGAGGCTCGAGAGACTCACGGGGATGTCCCCGCAGGACTGCCAGAGGTCTAAGAGCAGCTCCTCTCACGCCGAGGGGAAGGAGGATCTCTCCAGCTTTACGGGGGATTTTGCTAAAACGTCGACCCCTTGCCAAGTGCGGTTAGAGCCAACGGTAGTGCCACTGACCAACGAAGCCTTGCTGGGGGTGGTGGGCTCAGGGCCGCTCACGCCCGCCTCCTCGCCTCACGGCTCCGCCCTGACGCGCAGCTCCAGCACCGACAGTCTGCGCAGCGTCCGGGGCAAACCGGGCCTGGTGCGTCAGAGGGCGCAGGAGATCGAGACCCGCATGCGGCTGGCAGGTCTAACCGTGCCCTCCAGGCTGAAGAGGTCCAACTCGCTGGCCAAGTTGGGCAGCCTCAACCTCTCCTCCGATGACCTGTGCTCGGCCTGTTCCTCAGACGCAGGGACGCTGCTGCTCCTCTCGCTGTCCCCCGAGCCGGACCCGGGCCCGGAGTGGGACTCGCCGACCGCCTCGACGTCGTCCAAACCCTTCAAGGACCTGCGCACCCCGGAGAGAGCTCTTCCAGGCGAGCCCCGGAGCTGACAAATCAAGTGGAAGTCGTGTATTTGTACGCGGCGCTCGCCCTCCCTCCTGTCCCTCCGTGGGGCTGGGAGCACTGAGCTATATAATACACTGGAGTGCTGATTTTGCCGACAAACTGAAGTCACTGGCCGCCATCTTGCTCCTCCCTACTCTCACAGAATCCCATAGGATTTGGTTGCAACAACAAGCAGTTTTCTGGCTGAGTGAAAACGTTTCACAGGTAATTCTACAGTCAGTGGATGTACTAACACTATCAACTACTAGGAAATTAGGTGCTGAAATATTTTACATGTTATTCATATTAAATATATATATATGTATATATAAGTATGTGTATATGTATATATGTATATATATGTATACACATATGTAAATATATGTTTTTGTATATTGTTATTTATATATTTATAAATGTTAAACATATATATTTAAATGAATAAAATGCAAAATATTTCAGCACATGACTTTCTCACTACTTGATATTTTTAGAACATAACATAAAAGTATATGGCATTTGACATTTTAAAAGTCTTAAGCACCCCCTGAACATGAGAAAATCCTCGTTATTCGATGCTGTAGCGCACATATTCCCTAGTTACTGGGGGGAAATAGGGAGTACCAATATGGCGGCTGGTGGCTTCAAAGCGACTTATTCAAACAGACGGTGATTAGCACTCCAGTGTATTATATAGCTCAGTGGCTGGGGGGGGCCGCACCCATTCTGGAGGCAAGCGAGTCGTACCCGAGCAAACGAAAACACAAAAGCGATGCCAACTCATCCTCAAGGAGGCCACAATGTTTGTGGAACTGCTGTTCACGGCGATGGGAGTCGTACTGCTGTATGTGACAAAGCTGTCACGCCATCGGATCACCTCTAGCTCTGCAACACAGACAAACAAGTGCCTTACCCAAGAGACCCGAGGCACAGATCTGTGTGACAGACGTCAAGCTGAGACGGTACGACGTGCTCTGCAACCTTTCCCTCGGTTTCCAGGCGGCTGCTGCGTTACCTTTAGCTGTAGAAGCTGAAGGTAACGCAGGAACCGCCTTCATCGAAGCTGTAGCCCGCATCGATGAAGGCGAGTTCCTCAAAGAGCTTCGCAGAAACCGAGAGTTTGGTTCTTTATCACAGATGCCCTTTTCTTTTAAAGTTACCTCATGTTACTTTCACTGATTTCTTGTCCAGTAAAGCAACAGGCCAAGATTTGATTCAGGATTTGTGAAGTGAGCTTCGGTCATAAGGTGAGAATACCCACAGTGGCTCTCTTGGAGTCTTGGTTTAGTTACAGTAAAGCCTAGTTTTATTCATACTACCAGCAGATTTAGATTTTCTTTTACTCAACCAAAGAATTAGTTCCTGATTGGACAAAAATAAAACAATGTGGCCACAGCAATCCAGTTCCTTATAATAATTGCTGAGCGGCTTCTTGCGTCTTTCCGCTGGTATTTAGCTGACAGCTCCAAGTCTATGAGGTTGGAAGGCCCTCAATCCATCACCCTAATCTAGCGCTCCCTCCACAGGTTCTCCGTCAGAGTCAAGTTAGGAGTCTGGCTCCAAAACATTCATATTACATCCAGCCAGAGGAAACATGTCGGTAAAATTGGAAGATTTTTTTTGGGGGGTGGGGGGGGGGGGTGAATAATTAGTTGCCAAGCTGTAAATCCAGGTGACTTGGTCCTGGAGGCTGAAGCTGGTTCTAGAGCAGCCAAAACCAGAGCGGACTTCTGCTGTCCTAAAATAAGTCTGATCTCAAAAACACTACAGCAGTTTATACGAGTACTTCTTATTTTAACCTTTAAACTTGATTTCTGCACAGTCTTACAGAGTCACAAACAGTCTTACATTTAATCGTGTCACTTTTAGGCGTTTTGTTGTAATTTTTCCAGGTTTTCAGTACTTATATTAAACGTTTTAAGGTTCAGTGGTGTCATATTTCAATCCCAATGATCATTAAACATCTTAAATAAAACCCACTGAACCCTTGCAGCTGTTGTGTTTGGGGAGGGGGGGGGTATTTACCCTGAACCGTTGATTATTTAACAGGAATAATGAGATCGGAGGCGGCGTACCACCCTGAGCTTCCCCAGTGAAACAGGTACTGAGAGAGGATAAGGATAAGGCCTTTTTTATCCAGAGACAACAGAAGCGGTGTAAAAACCCAACTATATCATTTTAGACGGTTATCCTGTCCGGCAACCTTAAGCTGATCCTTCCCCGGCAGCAGTTTCACAACGCCGCCTCCTTCCTCCGTCTCCTGTGAAATAAAGATGGCTGCCGTGTTGATGAACGGCCAAGTCCGAACGAGACAACAACTGTAAACAGCGTTAGCCATAAACTGCTCTGACGCTCGTGAGATTTGAATAGTTTTGAGATGGTAAAACATCTGGAACTGGCGGTTAGCTTCAGCCTCTCGGTTATTATGGATTTATACAAACTAAGGAGACGCCAAGAGAGTTTTCTGCAGGTAGGATATGAACTGCTTTATGGACCTCACCTCAGAAAATCTGAACTATTCCTTTTAATTGAATTTCTTTCAGTGATGCTGGGTCAAAGTGAGGACATTGATTGATTTTTTTTTTTTTTTTTTTAACTAATGTGTTTTATACACAGGTCTGTGAGTGAGTGAATGGGATGGGACTGCAACCGTTGCCAGAGGCATATTTGCTGTTTTCAACAAACAGAAACAGAAATCTTTCTGAGTTTGTTGTTCCTTTTTGCACTGCTTTTTGTTTTGTAATTTGTTATTGAGCCGATTCTGGCGAGCTATCTTCCAAAATAGCGTTGGAGGAATGTTAATAACCTCATCCTTTCCCTACATTGCACAATATTTTGGGGGAAGCGTCATGACGAGGAGTCCCGCAGCATGGCTTGACATCGAAATAAAAACGGCTCGTGTGAGAGTCACCCTTACATCTGTGTTGAACATTTCTGACGTATATAAAAATGAAAATACAGCGTAAAGACTACCTGTAAGCGTTCTTTGGCTTGAATTCAGTTCAAAGTGCTGCCAATGTTTTCAAGCTCATTTGTGCTTTTTTTTTTCTTTTTTTTTTCTCGAAATGTGGATCACGGTTGTTTTCGGCGTCTTAGCAATTTTGGAAAGCTGTAAGAAATATGTGAATCCCTCATGTCAACCGAGTACATATTGAAATGCTGTCACCTCTTTTTGCACCTTTCGGAGTAGTCGGAGAATGGGAGGAGTCGCTGGGCTCATAGCTGTTAAGCTTTTATGCTCATATCATCAGTGAGTTTTTAAAGCTTTTGTGACGACGTTCACAATAGGTTACGTCACAGTTTTGTAACCTTTTTATTTTCCTTTTTCTATTTTAATTATGCAGTAATTTTTGTACTGTACATTGCTGTAGTTTGAATGCATATTGCACTTTTTATGTTGGTAAGAACATAATGTACTGTATGTGTTAATTATGGAAATAAAAGCCTCTTTTACATAATTTGCTTTCTTTATTGTCTGCACACAGATCTATGGCTATCTAAAGTCCTGGATAATTGAATCCTGTTCAAAATCTTGAACAAATAGAAAACTCACAAGTACTGATAATTATTGAACTTTTTCATGTTTGGACAAGTTAAAATCTCAGACGTGAATGTATTTAAATGGCAATTTAGGTGATAAAGCAACACAAAGCAGCACATTGTAAAAGGAAGGGAAGTAATATATGGATTTCAAAACCTTTTTTTTTTAAACAAATAAAAACCTTGCAGGTGTGCTACGCACCTTTAACCATCCCTCTGGGTCAATATGTTGCACAACACACTTTGCAGCAGTTACAATTACATCTCTAAGTGCTTTGCACATGTAGAAATTGAAGGTTTTGCTCATTTCTCTTTGCAAAATAGCTCAGTCACTTTGGATGGAGAGCTTCTGTGTACATCGGTTTTTAACTTTTCATAGATTGTCAATAAAATTTGGGTCTGGGCTGGACTTTAACTCACCAGAGTATACCTTGATGTAAACCGGCCCATTGTAGCTCTAGCTCTAGTCTTTTTGCAGCCTTTTAACAGGTTTTCTCCCTAGAATTGTTCTGTATTTAGCTTCATCTGCACCAGCTTCCAAGTCCTGGGTGAAGGAAAACATCTTCACAACGTGACGCTCCCATGGTACCACCATGATGTTTCATCATATGGTGTAGTCAGTGGTTTGTCTCAGGCCAGAGAGAGAGAGAGAATGCTGATTTTTTTTGGGGGGGGTTTGCTGTTTTAATTTGATTTGACCATTTCAATTTAATTTTAGACGGTTTAGACACTGAAGTTTGACCTTTCGGGTTCTTGCCATTCCTCACATCCCCTGTGCCGATACTTGTTGCTGCATTTTTCCTCTGTTTGCATGTCTTTCGCATGTTCATTGCATGTTTATTCCGTAGTTTTTTTTTTCTTCTATGTGCTTTGGCCTGCATGGTCGTGGACATAGTTGCAGCCTCATCTGCTTGACAGCTGCAGCTGACTTCCTTGACCCTCAGTGTATTTTATTTCTCACGTGTTAGACGTCTAACAGCTTTAATAAGTGTACAAATTTTTGCTTGTACACTTTCTTTCACTTAATTTCTTTTCCTAAATTTTTTCCTTAATTTCCTTAATTGTAATGTTGGGGATGTCTCGGTCCTCATTCATCCGAATAGTCTTGTTCTATATTATTGCACCTGTGGGTTATTTACTGGTTATTTCTACCAAGGTTTTTAACTTAATGTGTTAAAAGTTGGACTCAGGTAAATGTCATTAATTAAGGTCTTGCCATGAGTGGACGTCCAGAATGATGTGCTATGTTACTTTTCCACCATGTTTCATAATCTAAACCTTCAACTGGAGAAGTTTAAAGCAGTTGTTTCTTCACAGAACAGCTGGATTTTTATTCAGGTAGGCTCTGTTTAAGATTTAGCCATCTTCTGAAACCAGTTGGTTGCAACGTTTTTTTATTTTAGGGCTGTCAGAGTCAAGAGGACTGAATCCAAAAGCATGCCACACTTTTCAGATTTTCATTTGTAAAGGGGAAACAAAAAAAACCTAGAAACCCATGTGCCGTTTTAGTTCCACCTCACCATCCATTACACGCTACGTTGTGTTGCTCTAATAAGCTGAATCCCAACAAAACACACTGAGGTTTGTGGTCATGCTGTAATGCGAAAACGATTTTTTTTTTCTTTTTAAAGTATGGGGTATAGATTGTATGTAGCGTGTGGACCCTGAATTACATCATGGTGCCCTCATCTGTGTGTTTTGGCAGGGGGGACGTTTTCTAACAGCCAGGTTACATAACATCTGGCTTTCCATTACTCTTTGCATGACATCAGTGAATTACTTAAGTTAAATGCTCTTGTGCGTCCTTGGGTCTACATGACTGCGAGTCTGTGCAGTTCTGGATGTTGTTTAGTGCTTATTTGTTTGTGAACACCTGTATGAATCCTCCCCTGGACAGTGTTTAATAGGTATGTTAAATAGTTGGCTGGGAATGCTGCATGTGCAATGGAAACACGTTACGAGGATTATGGTGTAAACGGTTGTTTAAGTGTGCCAAGGAGGCTGCTTTAAATCAATCATCCTAAATAACAGCAGCATTCTTTCTTGGGTTAGTTTTACTGTAAATGAGGTGAAAAGGGACTTCTTCTACTTTACAAACGCAGAAACAGGGACTGGGGCGCTCTGTCTAGGAAAAAACAGTAGCCTACAGCTTGCAGCCGACGGGTGTGGTCCAGCCCCTCTTCTTCTTCTGCCGGTGAATTCTTGGCTGCCGCAGTTGCACTTTTGTTTCGTTATCCGACAGTGTATCCTGTTTTGGTTATTACTATAGAGACAGCGAGAAACAATAGAAGGGCTCTGAGCTGTTTTTCAGATGACGTTCCGCCAGCCTGGACGCAGCCAGGCCAGCCGCAGTGACTGCAGAGGCCCTAAAGGTGATAATGTTTTGAGCCTTGCCACATCTGACTCCTCAAGTCATCAAATCTAGCTGAGCATAATATGCGTTTGAATCCATAGATCTCTAGGCTTTGAGAAGGTTTTCAAAGTTTTATGTCTTCCTTTTTTCACTTTCAGTTAGCCCCTCTTGTTGAACTATGGCAACGTACAGTGCTTTGCAAATATTTTCATACCTTTAAGATTGTGTTAAATTTACAATCACATACATCTATAGAGCAACATACGACTTTGGCAAAACATTTTTTTCGGTATTTTTTTAACCAATATAAATGTGGAATACGTGGTATGCATTTCTTCCCCCTTTAATCCGAAATTTCTTAATACAATCCAATGCATCCAAAAAAATATGTCATATGCAGAACTGCACATAAAGTGTGCCTGTGTGTATTTTAATCTAAGTATAAATTCATCTCTTCTGTGAAGCTCGGGGGTTTCTTAGAGAACAAACAGCATCATGGAGACCGAGGAGCACCGCAGACAGTTCAGGGAGAAAGCTGCAGAGAAGTTCATGCAGTGCTAGGTATTGAGCTATATTACAAGCTTTAAATCCAATTGAATTGAATTCCGTTTACATATTTAACGCCTTTTCATGACACGTTTCATCTCAAGGCACTTTACAAACTCAATTCTACTGAATCATACGGACAGATTGGTTAAAATGTTTCCTATCTAAGGAAACCCAGCAGATTGCTTCAAGTCACTGACTAAAAAAGCTGTTCAAGCACTCATCTGAGACTAGAAAGACTTACAGCTACAAACCTACCAAGAAAGCAAAGAGACTGTCGATCATACAGGCAACCAAGACGCCCACAGTAACTCTGGAGTTAACTTTGAATGACCAGGCAATTATTAGCTCCTTTTTTCCGCTCTGACATAATCTGGTCTTTGTGCCAGAGTGGAGAAAAAAAAGAAAAGCAATGTTGAAAGAAAGCCAATAGATGTCAGCTTTCCAGTTTGCCACACGCCACGATCGGGTTAAAGAAAGCACGTGGAAGAAAATGTTCTGGTTAGATGCAAAACATTAAGCGTATTAAAGTACTCAATGCTTCACATCACTCCGAACACACCACCTCTGTTGTAAACATAGCGGTGGCAGTGTCATGCTGTGGGGAGGCTTTTCTTTACCAGGGAGAGGAAAGCACAGAACAAAAAAAAAGTGATAGACTCCCCCAAAGGTTTTGAACAGCACTTTATTTTCCTTTCATTGTCAGTTACTAAATATTAGAGACTCTGAACCCGGTTTTTACCGCTGCATATTTACAAGAGTATGAAAGATGGCAACATAAAGGCATAAAATCCCCAGTCGCCTCCTCTGAACATATCCCGGCCCCCAGAGAGGTTTGAGATGTTTCAGTTAAATAATTTTCTCCATGGTTTCTTCAGACGGCAACAAGTTATTCTATGAGTCCAAGATTTCCTGATTGTGTTAGTCAAATTTGCAGTGACATCACATGGATGTAATATAAGGCTCCCATTGCTTGTGCCATTTGAGGGAGGACTGATCGCCACCAAACAACCAACAAAGAGCACTGTGTCAGTCCTAAGCGAGAGCGATCGACTTGGCCAAGGATTCCTAACTGGTAAGTGTCAGCTGCAGCCTATGATAATCGACCGATATTATATTCGCCATATAGCAGGAACATTGAGTTGTCGTGGATGTAAACTGGACCATATTTTTGTCGGCTTTATCTCAGCCGATCGAGCAAATAAAGCTTTGCCGTCTAGAGACTCTAAAACTTTAGTCTGTGAGAGAGACTGCTTGGTTCTCTGCTCTCAAATTCCTGTATATCTGAGTATGTTAGAGCTGCGGAGCACATGGTGATCAAATGATCAGTTCAGGGAGCTTGAGACAAAATAATGAACCAGTTGTTAGAGAGGAAGAATTTGCCCGAGGGAAGGAGTTCCCAACAAGATGCGGAGAGGCTGGAGAATGATCAATAAAAGTAAAATCCCCTGCAACTTCAGCCTGATGTTGAGAAAAAAAAAACTATATGACAATGTTTTCCCCGTTTTACCGATGCCCTCCTTCATTCGGTGTGTTGGGTGTTTCACTGTGGATCTGGCTGATGAGCTGGGCTGTCAGATGAGAAGACAACAGTCAGTCATATGTTTTCACACAAGCAGGGCATAAGGACACGGGAGAGGAAACAGACTCATGCTCCAGACATAATCATTGTTCATTGTGCTGCGCAAGTTGCTCTGCTTACTGCTGCAGTTTTGTTTGTCCAAACTCATTTAGCAATTAGACAATGTCATGGAAAAGATCATTACATGCCTCCTTCCAGCTCCCGGGGTTCTTCATCAGCGCTAAAACAAACTTTATCAAACTTTTATGAGCATCATGAACAGAGAACGCCCAGATGTCTGAGTGGAATGTTTCAGTTGCTTCCAAAGAGATGTTTTAAGTGCTAATATAATGTCTTTAGGCAATATCCAATGGAGGGAAAAAAAGCAGCGACTGGCGCTCAGTCAGTTCAACAAGTCACATGTTGGCAAATCAGTGAAGATTTATGACTGTAACACGTGTGCACAGTGCTGGTTTTGACATTAGTGGCACCCTGGGTAAGCCCGTCTTTCTGCTCCACCCCATATGTTATGTTTAATCAAATAAAGTGCAGTTTAGTCTTTAAACACTGAAATAGCAACTTATTTTGATGAGTTTAATCAGACTGCAAATCGAACATCTTTTGTCAGTCACAGAGTACGGTAACCTTTAGCCCCTTTGGGGGGGGGGGGGGGGTAAAAATAGCAGATATGCAAGACTGGCAACCTGGTTTAGCAGCTCTGCAGCAAATACTGTGACGGAATAGTTCAAATAAACTTAATAGAAAACAGATAAAACTGAATGTATTGAAAAATATGACCCAGTCAGAATATAAAGTTATCTACGCAGCTCCTGGAGAGACTACATTCACATTTTTTGCTCTCCTAGAGACACCGAGTACACAACAATATGTGTTTAAGGGCTAAAAAAAATGTGAGATGTGTTGCTAACCAAATTGTGAGTCAAATATGGACCAATGGACTGTTTTAATACAAAAAAGGTTGAGAATGTGTTGGACTACCAAAAAAAAAAAACAGTGTTAAATCACTAATCCATATTATCCATCTAACCTTGGATTGCTACACAACTATCATTTGAGTTTAGATGAGTGATTCATTCATGTTCTATATCCTGCAAATTTTTGCAGACTGCTGGGGATTATGGGAGACGATCTGTATCTGTCAATGGGTGATAGGTACGGTACACCCTGGGCAGGTCGCATCAGAATGCAACATAGAGAAGACCAGCGTAGACAACAATGCACACATACAAGGGCGATTTAATAGGTGCAAATAACTTACCATGTCTGTTTTCTGACAATGCACAGAGAAATCACCACAAGTTCCAAAAAAGAAAGTGAACTATCATTTAAAAACGAGATCTTCTTGTTTCAAGCCAACTGCTGCTTAAGACCCAAATACAAGCAGGATGTAGGCAGAATCAGGATCAAAAAGGGACAAAAAAAAACACGTGAACAGACGTAACAAGGAAAACTGTAGGTAAATGGAGCCCAGAGCACCAGGAAAGACAAATTACCAAAATAAAACAGGAACTAAGATCTGCAAAGGTAACTAAGAGTTAAAGCCATCGACTTAAAATTACCACAAAAGCCCCAAGGATCATGACAAACGGATTGTCTCTTACAAAGTTTGTCGTAATTTTAGACCCAGTTCTGGATTGAAGCCACCAAAGCTCTCCCCAAACAGCTTGAACCCAAAGTTTTGGTCACACAAATGGCCCTGCAGTTTTCAGAGTGCAGCTTATCCTGTGGTTTGAGCTAGTAATAATGGGCCAAGTATCTCACATGAGATCGTTCTGCGTAAAAAAGAGAGGAAGCGTTTCAGGGCTCAGGTTTAAAGTGCTTCCAGACATTCGACACATCAGAGTATCATTCAGTGCCTCTGTCCTGTGAGGTTAACTTCATTATCCTTCTCTGCAGACCAATATGGGACAGAACCAAGACAAAACTGAAGGAGGAGAGCCGGTTCCTGACGAGCAGCTGGAGGAAACTAAGTTATGCAGTGAACTAGGAGGTTTGGGTACTCGTTCAGGTGAGATCACGGAGAAAGAAAGTTCATGTGAAGAAGACGATGGGAAAAAGTCAGATGAGCCAGAATGCTATCATCTGAACGAGAACCCCAGCTATGAACCGACAATAACGTCCATTGAGAGGCTGTGCGAGAGTCAGCACACTGCGAGGGAGGTGAGACAGGGAGGGGCTGCAGAAAAGGAGGGCGGAGGTGAACAAGTAGAGGGAGGCTGGACTCCTCCTCTGTCTCCACATGAGACGGAGAGGAACCCCGTGAGTACCTCAGGAACAGACAGGCGTAAAGCAACGCACAAATTATCCAGGATCAACAAAACCAGGAGGAAAACTGCGGAGCAGCTTCGAGCATCTACGAAGACCAGGATGGAGCATCAGGCGGAGGAAACCCCCCCACAAAAAGATGACAACTCAGAGGATGCAAGCTCTTTTGGACACTCTGAGCACGACCCTGTGATGCTGAAGACCTGCGCCTATGGAGCTCATACAGGAAGTGGGCCGCTGCTTGTTCAGGACCTGAATGAAATTATGATGGCTGGAGCTGGAAACGAGGATACTAAGCTCCGCACAGGAACAGTCGGCTACTTAACTGAGAGGAAGGAACCGCCTCCAGCTCGGCCCCCACATCCTTTGGAAAACAGACTCCAGAAGGAGTCTTTATTACACATGAGTGATACCATTCAAGGGGGAACCCCAGAGGAGAAAACAGAGATTAATGAAAAGGAAGTCGCTCTAAAATATGGTTTAGGTGACTGTTCCTCAGCTGGGCCAAAGGTGACTGATGTATGTGAGATGGAGACAGAGATGCAGCATTCGTACGCTGATCACACAGCCATGGCACTGGAGCCAGCGCCAACTGCAGCCTCGGATCTTGAGCCGAGCTCTATCCTAGAGAAGCTGCTGAAGAGAAACAAAACAGAGGCAACCCCATCGCTGGCTAAAATAAAAGAAGTTTACACTGAAACGAGGCAAGATCTCGTGGACGCAGAGCAGATCGTTGAAAGCGCATCAGCTGCGCCCCTGAGCAGCGAGAACGACCCGCCTGAGGGCGACACAGAAATGACTCCAAGCCAACAACCCAAACCAAACCCCGCATCAAAAGATTCCCACGGTGAGAACGGAGAGGTGAAACAGACGACGGCGGTTCAAAACCCAACCTCAGATTCGCTTTGCGTTCAGCCTGCTACGTGTGAGCGCTTACTAACTGAACCGCGTCGCCCGAGGGCCGCGAACATCAACTCGGCAGATGATTGGGTGAAGGCAGATGCTGAGATAAGGTCAGACACGGGCCCCCCTGAAAGCTTGTCTTCAAACAGCTCACAATCAGCTGTTTCACACAAGACAACATCATGTGAGCAGCGTGGCGTGATCGCCGGGGAATCTAAACCTTCCTCGGCGGAGTCCACGCCAACAGAGAGCGGCGGGCAAATTGAAAACTCCTCGCGGATACTCAGTGAGGAGAAGGCGGACTCTGACATGGTTGGAAAACCTTCATCGATAAAGACCGAAACAAATAACAAAACATCCGTCACTGACGGAGCAGGCGCTCTGCAGGGAGGTGGGCAGGTGGCAAGAGAGCTTCCTGAAGATGCTGCTGCACCACCTGCTGATGCCGCTGCAACTTTGGTCGCAGATGGAGGAGTTATCAGTCAGGGACGCAGCACCCAGCCGGAGGTCAGGCGTCTGCACTCAGAAAAGGCTCAAGCAGAGGGAAGTGACGTACAACCTTACAGTGAGAAAGACAGCGTCTCAATGAGGGACAAGTCCCAGAGCCCTCCGAGGCCCAGGCCTGTTTCTGACCTCATAAAGGAGACAATTCAGCTGCATGAGAAGCTGCAGCACCATGACCGGCCCAAGCCGGCAGAAGTCAAGTGTGCTGACGAGCAGGCCCAGTCCGTCAAGGTGGCACAGATGAAGGCGGCTTTTGACTCGGTTCAAAAGTCCCCAGACAAGGCCGTCGAGAGGAAGCCGTCGGTGAGGCGAGGTAAGGGCGTCGACGTTATGGTAACTACAGTGCGCAGAGCTGTGGGGGAAAGTATTTGCCCCATTACAGGTGTGTTTTCTTTTTCTATTATTTTTAATTGCATTTTACATGTTTGAGATGATCACATTTGAAGATCACACAAAAATGACCAGGGTAAACACAGATTACAGTGTTCAAATGATGACATTCTGTATCAGTGGGGAAAAACTTTTCCCTGTTTGAAAAAGTGTTCGCTCCCTAAACCTGATGGCTGTTTGCGGCAAGAACTGCCGTCAAGCATTTGCAAAACTAAAAATGAGTTTTTGAAGAGATTTAAGTCCACCCTGCTTTGCAGAATTGTTTCATTTAAGCCGCTTTGAAGGGTTTTTTTTTAATTATTTGGCAGGAACGGCCTGTTTGGAGTCATTCCTTGGCATCTCAACTGGATTTCAGTCCAGACTTTGACTAGGCCACTCCAAAACCTTTTTTTTTTTTTTTTTTTTTTTTTAGCATTTCCCATAATTATGTGATGTTTTGGATCTTTTGGCAAAACCAAAGTGGCCTTGAAGTTAAGGTCTCAAATTGACATTCCCACTTTATATTTTACTTTCAAAATTATGTTAATTTTCTGTAAAGCTGTGTTGGCTCTACATCAGTTGTAACGAGACGCACACCTTTCCAAAAAGATCCACTGTGTTCTCGTCAGTCCATGGTACGTTTCCTAAAGATCACCCAGAGGTTTGTTGGCAAATATGAGACGGTCAGTAGATAAGGCCATTTAACTCGTACACAGAGGCCATCTTTTTGCCCAATCTCTTTCTTTTTGTTGAATCACGAACACTAACTTTAACCGAGGCAAAGGAGGTCTACAGTGTTGATCTGGATTCTTTGTGACCTACTGGATGAATGATTGATGCAGTCTTGGAGTAATTTTGGCAGCCTGGTCACTCCTGGGAAGGTTCGCCGCTGTTCTGTGTTTTCTCCATTTGTGGATAGTGTTTCTCTCGCTGTTTACTAAAGTCCCAAAGCCTTAGAAATGGCTTTGTAGCCATTTCCAGACTGACAGATGTTAATGAGGGTTTTTTCCCCTCATCTGCTCTTGAATTTCTCCCTTTCGGAGAATAACATGTCACTTTTTGACACATTTCAGCCTAATTTATGTTGTCAGACAGGTTCTGTTTAAGTCAGTCGTGCCTAACGCTAGTTCTTGAGAGCCAAACACAACTAAACTGGACTTGTTAACCACTGATTTAAGGGATTTTTTTTATTGGACTACAGGTCAGCAGTATTCATGCCTGGTTGTGGCTTCTGAAATTAAACTCAGCTTTCCAAAAAAGTTATGTTATTAACAGTAAATCAATGATTAAACAAGAAGAGTAGCTCTGTTTCTTATCAAGCCAGGTTGATTTAGATTTTTTTTTCATTTAATTAATGTAATTAATGTAAAACTGATTTTGCTGTTTACCCAGGTTGTCTTTGTCTGATATTGAAATTAGATCAATTGAAACACGTAAGAGTGACAAAAGCAAGAAGAGCAGAAAACTGAAAGGGGACATACACTTTTGCACTTTGCTTTTCTAATGATCATCGTAATAATCTCAACTTCTCTTTTTAAACTCCCTTAGACATAAGGTTAGGAACTTGCCTAAGCTCTCTATAGGATTCAGGATTTTTTCATTTACCCCTCACTCTTCATGTGATCAAACTATCAAATAAATAGTTCTTACCAGGATAATAAAGACATTACCTCAATTGCTGGGGAAAAAAAGTATGCTTTATCTTTTAAATGTCGAATCTGCTGTAGCAGGAGTGTGCAACCTGCAGCTCCATAGCCACAGTGACTCCTGATAACTTTGGCTAAAAATGATAAAGAACCAACAGCTATAATAACAAATTTATGTTTTTATAAGTTTTTATTAAATAATTAAATTGCATTTATACAACAGAATGACACTAAAAGCATGTTTTAAAGATCTATTTTTCTTTTCAATGGTTGGAGATTATGTGCTTTCACGTAATTTCACAAATAACAGAAGAAAATGTATCCCTCCTCTTCTTTTAAAAGTTTTATGTTTTCCTTTATTTTAAAACCTAAAAATGGAAATAAACTGTTAGTTGCTTATAAATAACACATTTCCTACAGTCGATATAAAAAATATTAAGTCATATTTTTTTCAACAGGTTATGTAATATCAGCGGCTCTAACTGAGTTTAATTTTGTTGGACTGAGGGCAAATATGGCTCTTTGGATTATAAAGGTTGCAGCTCCCTGTGCAACATGGAGTCCACTTCACTCTGAATTTGCAGAATAACGCCATCTTCTGGGGCACTTTTGCACTTAACCGAAATTGTATCCTTTAAGATTTTTTTTATTTATATATCTAGATAAAATCTATGTAGTTAATAGGAAAAGGACAATCACGATGGCCATAATTTACAATTAAAGTTACTAACCAGGGGTGTGTATTTTTTTTTTCAATGTCAAATGCACAGTAAAACACTTCTGGTCTTGGTAATAAAGTGATTTCCACAGCAGGACTTCACAAAATACAAAGTTTTTTAAAAGAGTACCAAAGAAACTTTTAACTGAGCTTAGTCTGTATTTGGGTTGATGACGTCACAAGACAGCTGGCGTTATTAAACTCTATGTAGATGAGTGACTTTTGACAGACTTCAATGCTGATTTTAAAGCATTCACATTGCATTAGAGTCAACAGAGGTCCAACCTTACATGTCTGGGCCAAAGTTTGACTTTAAAACACGATGCTGAAGCTGGAAACAAACCATGAGGATGAAAATGATTGTATTTATAATTTTAAACTGGAAAATCTATTCATGTTCCTGTTTGAAGCTTTTCATCTGATAGACTTCTCTGCATATTCGCCACTCAGAAAACAATCTCAAACTCCATTTTCTGCTTCTATCACCTTTACATGCACGTTTTATTGTTGCTCAACCCCCCCCCCCCCCCAATCTCTGCATTTGTCTCACATGTAGCTCAACCTTGTTTTTCTTCTTGTGCAGATTTCCAGTAAACACGTATGAGGGAAGCATTTGTTTAAAACATGTAAATAAAGAGAAAACAAATAAGAAAAAAAAAACATTTGGGACGTGCTTGGGACGTTTCTTTTTGGGTAATTAGAGTTCATTATAAACAATTTACAAAATAATTAGCCAAACATATGGCATGCTGTTCTATAGATGACAAACTATAGCTAATAGTTAATTTTACATCAAATCCTAGCTTACCTCTGGGAAAACCTGTCCCGAAGAAAGCAGTGGTGTGTCGCTTGAACTGAGTCAGCACAACGGGCCGATTCGTTTTGGTGATCGGTTCATGGCCTGTAATGCTCGTTAATTGCAATTATTAGTACGTATATATATATACTTTGCATATGTCGTTAAATGTCATTTGATGAAGTCAAAACTGTGTTGAAAGAATTGAATAAAAAAAAGACACTGACACAGTTACATTGCGCAGAAGAGCTTTTTTTTTTTACATAGGCATCTGTGCATTCCTATTAATTTATTATTAAAAGTTGGATTAATCCTCGAAGCTAGACGCGACACTAAGAGATATGAGCCACCAGAGTCGGCGCTTGTTGGTAAACTGAGCAAAACAATCCGGATCCCGGAAAAGAGCCATAATTCCCATCACGTCAGAAACAAAAAAAAACTAAGCGTGAACTCCGATCCCTTCATTCCATATCCCTGATTGGCTGATGGAACTGTCCGTCAAAGGAAACTAAGCTAAACACGACACCTTATAAGGAGCGATGGGGGCGGGGCTTGTGACAGAGAGGCGAAAGAGCACAGAACGGCTTGTTGTGTCAGCAGCGGCTCTGGACGAGGGAGGAATAAAGTGGGATCCGCGTTTGCCTGTCTTCTATCATTTCCCTTTCAGGAATACTATTATTTCCCCCCTTTATAGGAAGGTAAGAAACACATCGTTTGTTTTGTATCAGTCTTTTTGCGTGAAATATTTCTATCTTACATTGCCACCGGTGCTCTTCTTTTCCCTCCCCACCTAACCGCAGCAGTCCAGACAGGAAAGTGCAGGCGCTAGCTAAAATGAATCGGGATAGTAGGTTTTGATGGGGGGGGGGGGGATTGTTTCTTAGCTAGCGGCGGCCTGCGAGGCAGCTATTAACCGACGTCTTTGAGAAGTTTCCCCCCCCGCAAATAAATTACGGCTTTAAGTGCAAAATGTGTGCGTTCCTGTCGACAACTCCTGAAGGTGAAACGGGGCTGGTGGACGTTATCGAGCGGGGTGGGGTGGGTTTAACTGTAGTGCGGCAGGAAAACTTATCTCCGGAGCGATAGACACACACACACACACACACACACACACACACACACACACACACACACACACAGACCGAGGGTTCAGTCAGCACAACCGCACCCTGGCCCCTGGCTTTCTCTCTCTAGCCGAACAATAGCTGATACACACGGAAAAATGCCGCGGTTTGACTCTCTTACTTCCCACAGAGACCGTTAGGAGAGAAATCAGACATCCCCAATAAAATGTCTCCGCAGAGATGGATGCCTTGACCCAGTTTTTAAAAAACACAAAGCGGCGGTTCAGGGGAGGTAGTGGTGGAGGGTGGGTGGGGGGAGATGAATGGTTTTTTTCTGGCTTTGGCGGCTCTGATCCCAGCTGCATGCGTCTGGCACATCCTCCTCCCGGTCCGCTGCTTCTGGCTGTAACACGTGGAGGATTGTCAGTGTGAAATGCTTTCGGGCTCGGTCCGTCTCCGACAGACAAGGTGGTGGGGGAAATAATCTTGTTTTTGCCTCTCGGTGAATTCCTGATTTAAACAGGAGGGGAGCTCAGATGACTCCAAAACAAGCCCGACCATTGCAACCAAAGATGCATTATTTTTGTTTAAATTGTGCCCGTATGCTCAAAACAAGCTAACATGATGGTTTAAAGGTGACTTATTTATTTATTTATTTATGCTAGTTTTCACGCATTCGTTCAATGACAGGAAATTATCTCCTAATTTAAGGTTAATGTAAATGGGTGCTGCAATACAAAGGATTACTTAAAGCTATAGATTTTTTTTTAATAATGGGTAAAACCGTCCTTCCATCCTGAAAGTAGCCAATACATTGAGTATTCAGAAAAAGCAGGCTAAAAAGATAGATCTCTGTGGGAGCTGCAGGCTTGTAAAAACTCTGACCAATCCCTGCTCCTCGCCCTGAATGGCAGGGGTTTAAGAGTTTTTGGTCCTGCTCTCACTCCCCTCTGTTCCTCTAAGTTCTGGGGGTATTGCCTTATTTATCGTTGTCCCACGTGCTAATCATTCTGACGCGCTCACGTAACGCCAGTGCGCGCGCTCGTTCTTTGTTAGTTTCCGCTTGCTGGGCGTGCGCACTTCTAGTCTTTAGCTGTATCCGAATAGCCTTAATTATAGACGTCATTGCGTGACGGAAACGCACATGGATGATGCGAGTCAAATCCGAAAATTAACTGTGAAGTGCGCCATCTCTTTACGGCGGACATTTTCCTTGATTTACGTGTTGGGGCTGTGCTGATACGTCATGTCACGCAAAGAATTGTGGGACACCTAAAGGGTTCTTAGCGCCAGTAAAGGACGCCGCGGGGTTCCTAGGCTAAACTGGCCGTGGGAGGGAGCATACAGGCTACTTTTCCTACCTCCTTCCTTACTGACTGCACTATTCGGACAGTACTTATCAGCAGTTAGCTTAGCGGCTAGCTTTGGTGTTAGCCGTTCATTGTAGCTCCGCCGCTTTCACTGTATGTTGCTGAGAGTCACAAAAAGCAAACCGCGTTCATGTTTATGAGAAGAAGAGGACGGCCTCAGCAGAAAGAAATAAGACCAGAGTGAATTTTAGAGATTTCTTTTTCACGCAGTTTCCCCCTGAAGAGCAGGTAGGATGGTCTTGGCGATGTGCAATTATTCAAATAGGGTGCTTCTATTAGAGCTCTTTGTTTTTGCATTTTTATTTCAGATGTACCTGTAAAGCCAGTGGCTGAAACAACCCAATTATTTCACTCTCGGGGTAGTGACGTTTTCTGATTCTCTGCAGGTTTACGGTTCTAAGCTGATCCACCTTTTAAGGTTCTAGGAAAGATGATTAAGGAAGGAATGGGCTTGCAGTCTTAAATCATTTTTACTTGTAAAGCAGGTAGTTTAGCCCGTCATAGTTGTGTGTAAATCTTCCAGCTTTAATTCTTTGCATGTTTCCCATCCCTGTCCTTAAGATAGTTTGATTTCTAAGGCTAGAGTGCCAGAATATTTGTATATTTGCTATCAGCGGTTTTCGCTGTAAAGGAGGTGAAGGCTGATCGGCAGGGCAGCCGACGAGTCAACAGTAGTCCGGCTGTGTTTGGATTTGTTAGCCATTTCAGACACGGCAGGCTCCGCTAGTCATGGTGCAACGCGAGGCCTCTGGAAGCGCGCGGCCTGTCTTCCTTCCTATAGCTTTGTGGACAGAGGAAGTGGGTCAGGAAGCAGAGGCAAACCAAGCAGAAGACGCAGTGGAGCACTTGGTTCTGAGGACTGCAGCATGACGCTGCTGTGAGGGCTGTGGTCAACCTTTGCTCACATGATATTGGTGTAGTTGTAGTTTTCACACATGTTGACTGTTTCTGTAAAAAATGGCACTTTGAATTTGAAACAACCAAAACCTCTTCCTGCCATAACATGTTCTTTGGAAAGAACTGCTTTGTCTCTTTATCACAAATGACGTACCTCCGCTGGTGGCCAATCAGGGCTCAGATGTTATCCCGGCTACTTGGTCAGGAGGAAAACGCAAGAAAGGAAAAAGGATTCAATATGAAATGTCCATGTACATGAGGTGTTTATTATTATTATCCATCCATCCATTTTCTTTATTCCTTTTTCTAGCACAAATGGACAGGAATGTCATTACCACCAGCACGCTTAGTATATACAGGACGTTTCCTGTTGAAACAAGCCTTGTAGATGAAGAGGATCTTGTACTACTAAGTTGTTTCTGTTTGTTTTTTGTTTACACAGCTAGCTAAAGGTTAAACTTAATATTAAAGAAGTTCCTTTATTGTCCCACAATGGGGAAATTTGGGTGTGACAGTGGCGAACGCGGACAGTTACACACAAGTTATAGTAATGAAAAGAAGTTGCATAACTTAAAAACTAGAGCTACAAGATGGATTGTATCACAGTATCAACTTTTACGTTATGTGGATGCAATTGTTGGATATTCTTTAGTTTTTTTTTTTGTTTTTTTTTTGTTAACTGGTTTGGACTGGTTTTAGTTTCCTTATTTTTAGCGACCTTTGATTTACAATGCGTATGGTTTGTTTGTGTGTTGTATTTTAAAGCTGTCCTACCTGCCAGGATGTCATTTTTAAATGAGCTTTATGATTACTATATAATAGGGCTGGGCAATATGGCTTAAAAATAAAATCTCTGATTGTATTATACTAAATCAGATTAATCAATTCCCCCCTCCCCTTTTATTTCACAAAAAGAAATGAAAGAAATAATTTAAAAAACTTGCTTTTGTCAAGCAGTTTGTCTGGGAGTTGACCTGAATTCAAAGTGCAATTAAATACAAGCTGTAAAACATGCTTGTTAAACAAGATGGCGGCCCTGCCATTGTAAACAGTGAAATTATAACGAAATGTTTGTCGCATGTGGTATTGCACAATGAGCTAAGAACAGGCTTCACTTCACTTGTGTAACTCTAATTTTAAAGACAGCAAATGAATAAATGTCTTGTCTTATGGTTAAAAAAAATGTTTCCTCTTTACAATATTTTGACAATATATTTTCCAAAATGCATATTCAGCATTGCATGCTATTCTCTTCATGGAAGCCCGATGAGTGCATTTACAAAATAAAATCCAGATTTTCCAAAAAATCAAATCTTAATAAATTGTAAATTCGATTTAATCGATTAAATGGATTCATCGCCCCGCCTTACAGTACAGTCTTCCTGGTTAATGAAACATAAAATAACGGCAATAATTCTCGGCATGACGTGACCTGAGGCATGTTTGACTGGTAGGTGAAGCAGACGCGTCATCTGTGGTTCCTTTGTAGCGAGGCACTTCAGACAGGTGCCGTCATTTCTTGCTTTTTTTCTTTCCCACCAAAACCAGCGACGTGTGCTGAAGCGCAGGGCTGTTCTGTGCATAATTTATTGGGGGAAGGGGGAAGTGGATGGCCAGGAAGAGGAGGCGACGGCTTTGTATTCAGAACATTTTTTTTATTTTTTTATATAGGATTAGAGCTGTAAGCAGGCAGATGTTCTACTTACGTGGCTTTTCATGTAGTTCTAACCTGATACATGCGTGCACACTTTTGGAAACATTAAAGAAACATAAGAACATTCCTGTTTTGATTGCTTTCGTATTACTATAAAGTGATCCGTGTTAAACCAGGACTTAAGTAGGATAAGACGTTTAGTTTTAAGTCTCACGCTGCCGAAAGTTGCATTTAGGAAGGAGGGGGTTAAGCTGGAGGGCAGCTTAAAGCGGGGCCAGTTTCACACTAGACCTCCAGACCTTAGCTAGCGCCCGTATTTATGTTTCAACCTAAGGAAGTTGAAAATACGGAGAGCTAAAGTCTTTGTATTTGTAAATAGTAGATAAAGTTTCTGAGGAACTGGCACCCCGTCAAAGCGTGTAACTCATCTGGGACAAGCTCCAACATGTCCATCTCCAATAGAGTAAAGATCGACCAGAAAGCTGATGGACTTTTCTCTGACTCTGGTTGTTGTCAGACTTGTCAGCGAGTCTCTATATCGCACAGGCATGTGGGGTTGGGTAGACGTTCAACCATAGAGAGCTCCTTATCTGATATTCATTGGAATCTAACTGGAATCTGGTTTTTCCGACGCGGCCTCAGTTACAAGAGGAGGATTTAGCCGCCGGTCATCTGCAGTCAGTCTTTAATGACAAAAGGCCAAAAGGGACGGAGACAACGCGGAGCGCTCTGAGGCTGTGGCATCGCTGAAGTACGCGTCGTGAAAGGGGAAGCTAAGTGTGGGAAAATGGGTCTGTAAGCATATTTAAGGGAAGATGAAATGGCAACAAAAAGTGCTCCAACTTCCAGATTTTCTGCTGTAGTCGTTTGATGTCAGCAGGATGTAAGCGGCAGGCCTGGGCAGCGGGGATCTACAGATCTTTGAGCCTCCCTGTGCGTTGAGGCGTGCTACCTGCACGGATCTGCCTGTGTTGTGTCTGCAAGCCCCAAATCCCAGCAGATCCATTCTAGTTTAGAAACGATTAAACAGCCCATGGTTGTGAATTTTTCTCGCTATGAAACGGCATCCACTTTCAGACCGTTTGCCAAGCGGCGACATTAAAGCACGTAGCGGTGTTTAGAGAAGAATTTGCTAACAAATGTTCCTTAATTCATTGAGAGTGCAGCTCTGTACGATGTAGAATAAACGTTACTATAGCTGGTATTCTTAAATATGATGCTTCTGACTATTTAGGCATCAAATTGGGTGTCCATAGGCCCTGCTGGTCAGCCAGGAACATCTCACTTTTCTTGGAATCACTCTAAAAGTTGCAGAAATGGTCACATCTTCAGTGTAATAAATAATGTTATGCAAGGAATTTGCTAGTGTATTTTTGATTTTATCATAAGTTTAAATAAAAAATACCCTGATATCGCAGCAGTTACGCCAAAATTAAAAGCAAAAAGGCCGACTGCAGAATGTTGTTGCCCATTCTGCTCTCTGTAGAGTAACACGAAAGAAACCAGTCGGTGTTGGTTGGTTGGTTAGGTAGCTTATCTGCTTGGGTCGCTAGCCTGCTGCTGGTTGCTTGACAGACACGCCACTCGTAGTCCTCTGCCTAAAGACTGAGGAGTGACGTAAATGTTCACAAACAGAAGAATGTGTCTCACCTGTAATCAAGGGGAGAGCGTAACACCCTTCTTTCAGCTCGCTGACTAGCAGTGTGCAGCAAAAATTGGGGGGAGGGGCTACACTAAATTACTTTAGGTTACCCAGACAGTTTCTCTGGCAAACTTTTGTAGAAAGACCTAAAAGCATAGACAAATGAGCTGAATCTGACCATTCATATACAGAAAGGACTTCTTTTTTTTTTTAAAGCGGGAAACCATTTAAAGTGCCAGTAGCTGCTGTCATAACGGTACAGGTGAAACGTGGTCGGTGCAAACGTCTTCTGTCCCTGAGGTTGTGCTTTCGATGTGCACTTCAGATTAAACAAACATGCGTTTTAAAATCAAAGTTGTCTTTTAAAGGAGGAAATGTTGACTGTAGGACAGTTCAGTGCTGAGGTGGGTTTGGTGCTTCATTGTTTTTAGCTTTAAAATGCATCGTGACTGAAGGGACAGAAACGGCCTCCGCACTTCCTATAAAAGCAGATGTTAAAGGGGCGAAATTCTGCAAACTGGCTTCTTGGAGCAAAACTTCCCTCTTTTATTTTTAACTTGCATTAAATAAAAGGCACCAGTCACTACTGAGGTGGTTAATATGGAAGGTCTTTCTTTCTTTCTTTCTTTTTGCAGTAAAGTCTCATTCTGAAGTTTGTCACGTGTAAAAACAGATCATTTAGGCCAGAGAACATCTTAGAGCAAATCTTATTTAGTTTGCAGATTAGTTGTACTTCACACAAACTGGCAAAAATACACAATGGTGCACTTAAGACTTGGGTAAACTCAGTCTGTGACTGCTTAGCTTGATTTATCTTGAAATAAAAATTTACTTTGCACTAGTTTATGAAGCTAAACTTGGAAGTTAAAACCTGCATCTGTTAAAGAGCAAGGAACAGCTACGACAATCTTAGAAGGTACTGTGATTTTTATTTTATTTTTTTAATGTATTTTTATTTGAATGGCCGTATCACAGGGCAGCTTCAACCTGTCGCAACTAAATATTCCTGGATCCCATTTCCACGAGTACAACGCTGATAATAATAAGTCGGCAGTCCCTCCTTGTGAAAATACTGCAAAGCAGGAAATAAGTTCAGAGTAGCTGTGTACCAGCATTGAATGGACTACGTAGACCTAGACTAGCAAAGCAGAGCCGGAAATAAGAGCACGTCATGTTTTACCTTTTCATTAACGTCCAAGTCAAACATTGTTTTGATGGTTTCAAATTGGCAAATACATGCTGAAACACTCGTGCAGTGAGGGGAGGGGTAGATTTTGGGTTGTACAACCACTCCTCAGTGGTGCTTTACACTTACGCATGGAAGACCAAAACCTAAAGGTTTAGGTTGTCTGCAGGGCTTTCAGAAATAAGCCGAACGTCGGAGGCTGCAATGACAAAAACATACATTTTAACTAAATGTACATCTCCTTCTGTGACAAAACCAGCCAATTGTTTGAGGTCCAGCTATGGAGGAGGGGCGCAAATGCAAATAATTACGTGTAATAATCATTAAAGCTTTTAATATCATGGCAGTTGTGTGATTCTGACTTGGTCACATCCATCTATTGTCTGTTCACACTGATCAGTGCAGCTTTTGCTAAAAGCATTAATGATTGGTCTTACAAAGAATCAGAATATCTTGTCGAGGGCTTTTTAAAAGAAAGCCAGAGCCTGTTCTTGACGGAAAAGAGTTATTTGTCGGCTGATAAATGATAAATGCCTGAGATCTACCGAACCATTCTCTGCCCTTTTTGGAGAGCGTGTCGTCGTGTTTAGCTTTGTGTACACAGAAAGTCCTTCAACCTGTTGACCTCTGGTCTGATGCGGCTCTCCATTATATTTATTCTGTCCTTCTGGAGAACGCGTCTGCTGACGTCGCAGCATCACATTGAGCTATTTGCTTATGCGCGCTACTCTAGAAGTCTGCGGAGCCGCCCCCTGTGGAAACCGGGGGCGAGTTTTTCCTGTCTCGCCTGCTCTGGTTTAGTGGTGCTGTAGGCAGGCGGCTTTTCCAAGGACCTCGAAAAATTCTGCTCGCTTCATACAGTGTGGGTAAGGAGAAATGAAAAAAAAAAAAAAAAATTATTTATATTTAAAATTCCTTCCCAATGAGATGCTTCAGCCCCCGTCTTACTTAAGCCCCGCTCACACCAGCATTCCCACCTTAATCTGATCTGAAGGCAGTTGTGCCATCATATCTGGTTTGCCTGATGCAGGCGCCAACATGTTGTCCCCCAGTGAAAAACGTCCTCAGGTCAGTGTTAATTTCCTTCAACCGTTTTGACCTTCGTTGAGCAGAACGACACGAAACTTCCTCGTGTGTACGTCCACGACAATCCGGCGACGCGCGCTCGACACCGCCGCCAGTAGATTCGGTGTTGGATACGCGAGAGAAATCTTTCTGACGGTGCCCGTTTTTACTTGTTTTGGTACATTCCTGACTGGTGTGGTAGCTTATCGTCCAGTTTTGTGTTAAAAGGCCCTGCCGCGCCCCCCCCCCCCCCCCCCCCCTCCAAGCATTGTGTCGTATGTGTAAATATTGGTGTAAGCAAACGAGCGTCGCCCCATGCCAGTGACCGTCCCGCGTGACTTTACTTTTGTTTCATGTAGGAAGAAGGCTGTTTGGCCGCTCCCACCTTCCAGCGGAGTCGGCTCGCTTCTTGTGTTGCAATCCTTGTTTTGTGTCAGAAAAACGAGCCGCAGAAGCTTCAGTCATGTTTCTTCCCCCCCCTTCTCACACACACACACACACACACACACACACACACACACAATGGGAAAACCACCTGCAAAACATGCCCCACATCCTGTGGATAGCTTTGCTCATGGTGACTCAGAGTGGAAATGTGCTGGCGGGGCGTAGCAAAAATGCTCTTCAGAATAAGGCTTTGAGGAGCTCGTAGAAGCAATTGATGTTCGGCTGTGCCCTGTGTAAGTCGTAGGTGATGTTGGACCTGTGTTTTAAATAAATATAACTCTGGCCAGCTTTCCATTATCTTTGGAAGTGGTCTGTTATTGTAGAGAGAGCAGAGGGACTCGAGCCTTTTTGAATGGACGTGTTTTCCAAAGCTTGTTGTCTTGGGGAGGATTTTCCCCGAACAGACGGCAAACTCTGTTTTTGTTTGGGTTCGGTATGCCGTATCTCCCCCAGCATCACCACCCAGTCCTGTTACCACGATAAATACTCTTAGAACCTTAGAAAAAATGTAAACCCATTGGAAGGACAGCAAAATAACAACACCCTGAAAACCATATGCAGGTTGTAAGATGATGTAGCGCAGGGGTCACCAACCTTTTTCAAACTGAGAGCTACTTCGTTGGTGCTACCAGTCCTGACGTTTTGAACCAAAAGAGTCAGAGTTCACCTTAACTTTATGTAAAATAAACAAATTCTTCATGCCTTGTGTGAATAAAGTGTGAACAAATAGAGTAGTGGTATAAAATAAAGTTTTAGATGCAGTCCTTTTTTAGGACAGGATCATGGGCACCACATGTGGTCCTCGGTGGCTACTTGTTGCCTGTAGGCACCATGTTGGTCAGATTAATGCTCATTAATGGTTAAAAACAGTATTTTTTACAAACCCCTCTAAGATCTAGGCTTATAGTAATCTTAATTTTAGCAACATCAGGGTTTCTTGATTCGTTGCTCCACTGTTGATTATTCCTAAAGTGTTTTTTTACTATAGAAAATTTGTGTAATACTTATGGGGAATATTGTGTTGCACATAAAATGTAACTATCGTTTGCAGAATTTGCAGAAGTTTTTTTTTTTTTTTTTATTCAGTTCAGCGAAGCAGGTCCCGGTTTGCCAGACGGCGCGTACTAAATTGCCTCTCCCTCTCCGCAGATATGAGACGAGTTGTACGGCAGAGCAAATTCCGTCACGTCTTTGGCCAGGCGGTGAAGAATGACCAATGCTACGACGACATCCGCGTCTCCAGGGTCACATGGGACAGCTCCTTCTGTGCGGTCAACCCCAAGTTCGTCGCCATAATTATCGAGGCCAGCGGCGGTGGAGCTTTCCTCGTTCTCCCCCTTCACAAGGTAGGTCTTCGACGCGTTTGTATCCGTCGTAGACGAGTCGACGGAAGAGGCCGCTTTGGGTTCGACGTAAAACGGCGTCGGCGTTGAGTCCGCATCCCTACGTTGCTTCTTTGTCTTATATCTATCGGCATCAGATTAAGTTAAACAGATATTTGGATGAATGTAAGGCGGATATTGAATTTAGAGGGTTTTTTTTCTTCACATTTTTAAGAAAACAAACAGCCACTGGTAACGAACACTCCCTCTTACAAGCGGCTCTGCGTCCCGTCGACTTGTTCTGGGATTAATGTTTACCTGCAGGGCTGCCTGACACGCCCTTACGTGTAAAGCTCTGGAGTCAACTGTGTCCTGATTCCTTTCTCCATATAAGGAGTCGCTTCTAAGATTTAGACCTTTTTGTCGGGCAAGACCGCTTTTTTACAGCGCGTCGTCATGTAAGCCGAGTGGCGCGCTGCACATGTGGCCTTTTGTCTTTGACTGTGCTGTTATATTGGGATTTATTAATGAGCAGCAGAGGTTAAACTAAACGTCAAACTAGCCTCTGTCCTATTTAAAAAGTCATCACGGTTGATTTGTTTAGCCTCTCCGGTTGGTTTTCGCCGCTGGCAGACACCGGCAGAGCTGCAGGTCCGAACACTGAGCGGCGCTACCTGTTGACAGCTCTACCCTCGGTCTGTAATTAGCGTACAGTGCTACGCCGCCGTGTCACACGAGACGGCTCTGGCGTGGGGACCGGATCCTCAGGCCTGTCATCACACAGCTTACACCTCTCAGCGCCTCGTTCAGTGCAGGGCTTGTGCTGGAGGTGAGCTTTCACGTCCCTCCTGCCCGTCTTTCCTGGGGTCTATCTTTGTGCTCGCTGCAGCGGTGGAGCCGCAGAACACGCTCCGCTCTTCACCGCTAACATCTGCTCCGTACAGGAGACGGTTCCCTTTGCTTCAGCAGATGCCTGAAGTCAGACGCCGGGGGGAGAAAAACCAGAATCATTTTTAGTTTGCCTAACATTTAGGTGGACGGACTTGAAAGACCAGTCCTTCAGCTTGTAGTATTTGACTCATTTCAATGCTCCGTTCATTGAGAAACTGTAGCTGTAGCCATGTGAGAAGAACTGGATTGGTGTTTTTCTGACTCTAAACGGTTTGCAGAGCACAGCAGCCTGACTGGATTCACCGTTTGGTTCCAGAAAATGGTTTTAGGAACTAGAATGTTGTTTTTTTTCTGAAGGTTGACGGAGACTCCCTTTTTTTTTTTTTTTTTGAATTATGCTTTATTTTTCTTTAGCTCCATTTTCAGCACTTTGTCAAAGTGCAATTCTCAAAGGAGTTTTTGTGCAAAAAGCGAGTCCCTCTGGAAATATCAGCATAGCGTCATCAGGCAATGCAGCTTTAAAAAGACTGTATGACTAGACTGCAATCCGGTGAATTAGTGTTGCAGCCTGAACTCTGTCTGGGAGACGCCGTTCTAACAAACCACTGGTGCGTCTTGGAAAATTAGAACTTCATCAGAATTTTCTTTTTTTACAAATTGTGACTCTTATATAGATTCATTACAGTCCTGAGTTGTCACAATACAAACTTTTCAAACTCGTGCCATGTTATTCTTGATGGCAACAATCCTTAAAGAAATAGGGTTCTTTCTAGTTGAGTGCAAAAAATATGATGCAATATTTTTACGTTTTCTTTTTGAAGGGAGAGGCGCATTGTTTAGTTGTTTCACTTTTTAGCAGCGGGTTGATTCGTCAGCTGATTAATGTCGTCCCGCTTTAATTGGAACCACAGTTGCTGTCGAGCATCGGCGTCACAGGGTCGGCTCATAGCGTCGGCGTGAGGCATCATTCGCCATTTCATTCTTTTTCTGTCCATCGGCTTCACAGGGAAAGTACCGCCGGACAACACTTTTGTGTTTTCCTTCTCAGCTAAAGTGGTTCGCATTGGTTTTGTTTCTTCTTTTTTATTCTGGATGTACTCGTCATGTTAGCAGAGTTTAAAACTTCCAGCAGCAGCTCATGGTTTTATTCAGGTGAGCTGCTATGCGAAGGGGTATTTGGGCATAATGTGGTAAGATTGACACCAATGAGTATCTTTTGAATAATACATTTTTATTACAGTGATTATCAAACTATTCGTTATTTTGACACCATCCTAGTTAGACAGTTTATTTTGATTCTAACTGCTTTTAAAGAAAAACCCACAAAATTGATTTTCTCTGAAAATAGGAATACTTTATAAGACTTAAATTAAAAAAGGGTATTTTACTGAAATGTTGGCCTGCTGAAAACTATGTCCACACAGTATATGCAGTAGGTGATCAGCCCTGGTTGCTTTAACGGTGGCCAGGAATCATTTCTTCTAAGGGAGACGGATAAAGACGCTTTAACTTCAGCTTGAATGTCGTGTTGGGTCTGGTCCCGCTCATCTTCCTCTTGACGATGCCCATGGATTCTGAGGTTTAAGGCAGGTGAGCTAACGGGCCACACAAGAACAGCGATGGCAATTAAACCAGGTAGTGGGTGCATTTGGCAGTGTGGGCCGTCCTGCTGGAAAACTCAAGAGAATTTGAAACCATTGACATTCCCGTCACTCTTTAATCTTGGGAAAGACATTTTTGGTGTTTTCACAGGTTATGTAATTTAACATAGCTGTGATAGTCTTTACCGTGAGTCCATCTGGTGTCTGTGCATCACCATTATTCCCTTGGACAGGCTTTACTTCAGTCCTCTTAAGGCTGCGGTTGTTCTTTTTGCTTGTGTAAAGCAACAAGAACCCCCCCCCACACACACACACACACTCACACTTTTTCCCTCCACTCAACTTTCCATTTCTATGCTTGGACACAGCACTCTGCGAACAACCAACTTTTATAATGTGCGATGCACCGTCCTTGCAGAAGGAGTTGGTGACTACTGTGCCATGTGTAGCCCATAACATTACATTTCTCCTTATTGTCATGGCGTGATACTCCAAATCTATGTTGTATATCAGCTGTAAGCCATAATCAAAGCTTAAAACGTATCACTGTCTGAAATAAGTGTTTGAATTACAGGAATACATTGAGGTGTCGATGAGGAAGCTTGAATTATTTGGGTTTCGTGTTATGTTGGTCCTCTCACCCCGTCCCATCTCTAAGGCAAGGATGCATCTGTCCTGCTAGCCCATCTGCTGGTGCCGTGTAGCTGTACGTCTCTGTGGGCAGCCAGCTGCTTTGGGCCTTTGTCCTGCGCTCACTCCCTCTGAAGCCCTTTTGTCGTTATCACATTTTAGTATTGGGAGGAGGGGCCGGGGGGGTTTAGTTTGTAAGAAGTATAATCATGCTCCTTCCCCCTTTCACAGTTACGCCAGCCATTGTTCTGTGGATGCAACAATGGGAGTTTGAGGCAATGTCTTTCTACATCCCTATGTTCCCATTTATCTTTTTTTAATTAAAAAAAATCATCAATAATTCAGAGATTCTCGCAGGTTTTTGAACAAACTGGAAGTCTAAGGCTCATGTTGTTGGGGTGGCTCTTTGTCTGACTCTATAGGATGTGTATTTATTTTTTTTTACAGCAGGCTCCCTTGGCTCAGGACAGCTATGATTATTGTCATTTCACTCTGTCAGAACCCATGGACATATACTGAGGGTGGATCAGATGTCCACCTGAACAGATTTCTTTCTCTTCCCTCGCGCTTTGAATCTCCCCTTCTCGTTCTTGGCTGAACACCCGCTAATTTATTCCCTGATTTCCATATGAAGGAAGTTGTGGGGAGTGATGGCAACTAGCAAGTATTTGGTGATTCCTTTCTGTATTTGCTTAACAGGAAAATGGAGGACTATAGGGAGATCACTAGAAATGCTTTGATTTTAAATCTGCAAGGGGGGGAACAAAAAAATCAGAGGCATTGGAAAGTTTTTTTACTTTGTTTCAGGTGAAACATTTGTTTTGCAACCTGTGTGTGTGTAGCCTCTGCTATATATATATTTAATTTGGATTCAGTCCCACAATGATCCATTCATCCTGTGCTCAGTCTTAGCTGTTAGTAATCCCAGGGTGTGTGCACAATGACCCAATATTTGTGCTCCTTCACTCCGCCTTTAGTTTTTAACCGAGCTTAGTTCTGTGTCTGGGTGCACAAACCTTCTGGATGCGCATCTGATCCCGCGTGTTTCCCAACACTTTGGTCAGTTTTTGTGCTCAAAGACCTCTGTATTGCTCAGTTCCCTCTGCCTTTGCCGCCCATTCCTGCTGACTGCAGATTTTACCATATATGGTCATTCACTGCTCCCTGCCTGACAGCCTTCCAAGACCATTTCCTCGTGCGCTGCCATTGGCTGCTTCACGCAGCGTCGCCACACTTCTGGATTCCAGGATAGGCCAAAACGCCAGAAGCACCCGAGGTGATAGAATTGGGTTGAAGTCTGACGTTGTCTCTGTCAGGAAGCCCATATTTAAATGCTTATTGTAATTTAGTCTCTGTGTCTCGGTTTAAGATTATTATTTACATACATTTTTTTTTCTTTGGTTAGCAAACCCTGAATAGAAGCTGTGTATTTTTTGCTACAAACATGGAAACAAATTATTTGAAGTAAGATTAATTAAAATGATGTAAATCGCACTCGTTTCAAAATAAATCTAGGGTATTACCACATTCATCTGGCAGTCCATTTTTACAGATAAGATCCATTTTATATACTCCAGATTATTTACAGTAACGTCGGCCAACGTTATACGTCATTTTTAGCACAGCAGTGTTTTTTTTAACACTGGGGCTGGACTGCACACGGATGGAGGCGAAAGTCCACAGTTTGAGAACATTTCTACTGAGTCATTTGCCTCTATTGTAATCCAGCAGCAACCTGATCTTCAGTGAAGATTTGACTTGTGTGAACTGACAACTGGCCTCAGCATTTGCTCCTGGAACATCCTGGCAAGACAATCGGACATGTGAACTGTTACAATTAAGCACAAAATGATTCATACCGCTGGCAGATTTAAATGGAAAATGAATTTAAGTCGACCATAAACTGCTTTTGATAGGAAGTGAGATAAGCATCTCCCCATGAAACCACGTCAACGATGTAGAAAGTTTAGTTTTCTAAAACACTGTATACCTTTCTCCATAAATGTATGGGGGAAATCCTTGATGGCATTGCAAGGATCAAACCCTTCATATGTGTGCTGACCAGCTTTTAGCAAGCCTGGACTGGTTATTTTTGAGTCTGGTACTTTTCTTGATGAGCTCAAAGTCTGTCAGGTTGGAAGGCCTCCTTGCCAACGCCCCAATCTTGCACCTCCCTCCACAGATTCTCTCGATCACTCATTTGTGACTCTGGCAGGCCCAGTCAGAAACATGTTCAGGGTTTTCCCCCTACGGTATTCTAACAGGCCCGGCGGGCCGCCAGGCTTTGGTGGACCCAAGAAATGCTGAAGGGGGCTACATGCTACGCTAGGCGTACGACACAGACGTGAGAGAGTAACGTAAAAAAGACAGTAAAGCTCCTGTAACTATGTTGGTCTGAGCTCCCCCATCAAACTGTGCAGTGCTGCACCAGGCGACGCTCCGTTCTGCAGCAGTACGGCTCAGAGACGGTATGGTGGAGTAATGAGCAGAGGAGCAACGACTCAAGAAACCCTGATGTTGCTAAAATTAAGATTACTGTAAGCCTAGATCTTTGAGGGGTTTGAAAACTTTTGTTTTTAACAATTAGGCTACATTCACACTGCAGGTCTTGATGCTCAATTCCGATTTTTTTTTGTGAAATCGTTTTTTTTTTGCGTGTCAGTTTACATTTCCAAATATACGCGACTTGTATGTGATCTCCTGTGTGATCTGAATGCGTTCAACCTCAGTATCCAGCATGCGCACTCGAGGACGCGATGACGTCACACGTAGCAAACGTCCTCAGTGTTTGCGGAAGTAAACATGGATTATAATGCTGCCGCGCATTTTGCGGTCATTAATTTATTTTCTAACCGGAGCTTTCCCTCCGTTGACTGCTCTCCTCATTGTTTTCTGCTATGGGTGTCGTCTTTCTTCCCACTTCTGCATAGCAGGACGCAGAATAGTGACGTTTGTCGAGTATCGGTGACGTACAGGTCGGATAAATGCGACCCGGCCGTACAGACACAGGTCGCATTTGAAAAGATCAGATAAGTATCGGATTCAGGACCACATATCCAAGTGGCCTGGGTCGCATTTGAAAAAATCCGATCTGTGTTGTTCAGACTGTCATGAAAAGATCAGATACAGGTCGCATATGGGCAAAAAAATCGGAATTGGATCACTTCAGGCTGCAGTGTGAACGTAGCCTTAGTCTGCATTAATCTGACCTTCCAGAGCGGAAGGTGTGTTGGATGTCCTGATGCAGTCTGCAACATGGCTAGCTGTAGAGGCGTACGGAGAAATCAGCCAGCGAACAGTCTGAAAACCTACAGCTTGACCGGCTCCGGGTGGGGACTGGTGGTCTTATTCAAGTCACTAAACACAGAACTTTCCAAACGTAGGAAAAGACGACTGGTACAGCTCTACAGGGAACCAGGAGAAAGACTAAAAATGTCAGAAATATTTACCAAACATTTAGTAGCTTTGTCTTTTTATGGATTAAAGCTTTTATTTGTGCTGGCTTTTCAGGATTTTGTGGGATCTATAAAAAGATTTCAGCACTGATTCTGACTTACATTGAAGTATGTAAACCAAAACTAACACATTACACTAAAAAAACAAAAAAAACAAAGACCTGCTCCTCCATCTTTACCCGCTACTATTTTTCATGGAAAAACACTTCAGTTTGATTCCACTCCACCAGAAAGCACATGAGTCTGTAGGTCTTCAGTTCCTGCAACTTTGTGTCTCTGTCAACAGCCCTGAGTCAGATCATTAGGTGATCAGCAGGACTCTGGAGAACTTGGCTGCACACTGAGGAGGTATTTCAGCCATTTGATTCAGGTGTGCTGGACCAGGGACACATGTAAAAGTTGCAGGACAGCGGACCTGGAGGACCAGAACTGAAGACCCCTCCCTGCCAGTGTAGGTCATTGTGTTGCTGCCACTGCCTCCAGCTGGCAGCTACATGCTGTGTGTGGCATGTCTGATCGACACAAGACATCTACCTGAAGACCTTAAATACAGGCAGGTTTTTATTTTAGTTTGTCCCACATTGAACGTGTTTCTATTCAAAGAAATGTAAATTTCTTACTACCGGTTTATAGACTGATTTAATCAGGTTGTTCTTGTGGCACATTGGTGTGTGTGTATTCTGTTCAGTGGATGTTTGCTGTGTGTAGATCTAGCTGATGGAAGTCACTTTCAGGATTATTTGTATAATTTATGATAAGGTGTTGTTCCTACCTCATGATAAAGATTGGCCAAATCATAAACTGTTTTTAAAAAATCCATGTGTGGTGGCTGTAACACCACTTCCTCAGCTGTTTGCAACGGTTTAGCATACAAAGGCTTGGAAAAGTGGAAATTTCCATGGAGCTGGACAGTATGCATGAAGACCCTTCAGTTTGTGTGTGTGTGTGTGTGTGTGTGTGTCATGTTGAACTGCGAGGAAAGGAAGTTTGCAGCCCTCTTATTTGAATGAAAAGAATGTCCTCTCTTGCCTTGAGGGAATATTCTACATGTTTTTTTCCCTCCGTGTGTGTCAGTGCTGTGCTTTGTATCCATCGCCTTGTGATTCACTCATTTTCTGCAGCCATACGTGTTGCCATGCAACTGGTTGTTTTGAGGCCTCAAAGGGGGGTGGCTGGGCTGTGTGTGTGTGTGTGTTTTTTTTAGTTAAAGGGGAATTTTACTTTGTCTCAAAGAATACCTGCATCTTCCTGGTAGTTTTAATAAATGATCTGATAGAGAATAGCCTTCTCTATTTACAGTCAATAAGCTTAGATGGGAAGGCTGCACAATGGATTGCAATATTACCGTTCATGTATGACATATGTGAGGTCTGTCATTTTCATCAGAGCTACACTTCAACTATGAGACAAAATAAGAAGAAATCACATTGTAGGATTTTTTTTTAATGATTTATTTGTAAAAATAATGGTGGAAAATAGGTTTTTGGTCACCCACAAACAAGACCTGCTCTCCTGTCCTCCACTCGTTACCTGCGTTAATGGCACCTGTTTGAACTCGTTATCTGTATAAAAAGACACCTGTCCACACCCTCAAACAGTCAGACTCTCAGATTTTGCAGATGCTAAACTAGGGCTGGATGATATAGGGGGAAAAAAAGCATAACGATAAAATCTTATTGATCAATATCGATAATTTTAAACAAATTCAAAACATATATTTCAAGTGCAGCCCTGGCCTTTTTATGCTGCTGCTTAACGACCTATTTTTAGATACAGAACACACAAACATTGAATTCAAACTCAACACTTTATTCAAGCAATTGAACGCGTGCTCTCTGAACTCTTAAAAGGGGGCGGGGCTTGGTTCCCGGTCTGCGTTTGTGATTGGTTAGGAGGATGTAAAGACTGTAATTTTTAACTTTCATGGCTAGAATGCAAAAGGAACGGAAACTGTTATTTTATTAAACTTTTTATTGACCCTTTTGGTTTTTTTAATCATCGAAATACATCTATTGATCGTTATGTCATTGAATTATCTTCCAGCCCTTTGCTAAACAGTGACGAGCACAAATTGATCTGCCAATCACACACAGAGTAGCAATTAAATAAACGTGGTTGACGCAGCATTATAGCACACAACCGGAGCATCAAACCAATGCTCAGTGACTGGAAGGTGCAGCTTAACTACACATCTCATTTTTAGGTTTGAAACACATAAAGTACAATGTGACAGACTCTCTTAAATGATCTATATTTATTTATAGCGTTATGATCCGTAACTGTTCCCATTGAACCCTGTCGAAGGCTAGAAGCGCAAAGATGAGGATAAAGTTGTTTAATAGATAAAAATACCAAACACAAAAACGACAAAATATTAAACAAAATGTTTAGGTTTATAATAGATGCTGCACAATGTAAAAGGGAAATTCAATCAATCTAATTTGTATTAAAGGAAATCAAAGTCATTTTCAAATCAACTAAGATTGGGTGGGAAAAAGCTATTCTAAAGCTATTTTACATGAGCTTTCATTACCTGAGCAAATTATTTCCATTTCCTTCCCTTTTTGAAAAAAAAAAACAATTTAGTAATAAATTATTGATAAAGTACTTAATGCTTTTGTCAGGCTAGCCACCATAACCCTGAGTAGTTTTGATGCAGGTGAACTTTAATCTCTCACCGAGGCTGACTTGGTACTAAAAGTTCAGTTTAACTTCTCGTGATAATCGACACGCCTTTTTTTTTTTTTTTTTTTTTCAGAGCTTCCAGGTCTATAAATCCAACATCTGACGCTGGAAGCTTGAACTCTTTCTCTTTCATTTCTAATAGTTGGCCTGCTTCCTCAGAAAACCTGGTAAATTGTCTACATACTCCTGAATTTTCCATATGGGGGATGATGTTCAGGAGCACGAAAGACAAATTGAGCTCCCGGCGAATCGGATTGAATTGGATGCTATGGGAATCTGCGCTCCGATCGTCATCATTTTAGACACCGCACACATGTCGGAAAGCTCTACACGCGGAATATATCCGGTACAATGCCCAGCCCTACTTTCTACTCTAAACATCTGGAAATTTGTTTCTTTTTAATAGCTTTTTACATCTTATTTTTACATCAGCTTTTTACAACTTGTTTTTTTTAAACACCCCACAGATACCAAAAACGTATAACCAGGTAATGGCGCCCCACACCAAGGAGTAATGTGCATGACCTGGTAGCATTTCATGGTGCATTCGCTGATCGGAAACAGGCGCCTCAGCCACCAACTAAAAAAGAAAAATAGATAGAAAAAAGGACCTATGTTGTGATACATAAATGGAAAGATTTTCTTTTTTTGTCTGATTCAAAACTACTACCCTGACCTAAGGACCTGCATCACATTTCCCGTTGAGTATAACTCTGAACACAAATTAGTTTGTTGTAATTTGAAGAGACTCTTGCAAAGCTGAGTCTTACAACGATTTACAACGATTTTGGACACTTCAAATTACGACAGATTATTATGTCTAAATGCTTTTCTGGAGTAGAAGTTAAATTCATTGAGCCACCGTGGGTCTGTCGAAACTGCACATTGTGTTCCTAAAATATGACTGCATGAAGGAAGGATGAGTAAACGCGCGTATAGTACAAGTTGTTGGAATATTTTTACGTGTCAGAACTAGTTAGACGGTGCGACTACTGGAGGGATGTTGAACTAGACTGGACCTGATCAGCTTTGCCAACGTTACTGATTTCAGTAAAGTTTTTTTTATGTCAGTGCTTCATTATTTTTGAACTGGTTATCTGTGATCGGATGATTTATTCTCCGTCTTGTTTATGTAGTTTCTGTTCCCACACCTGGCACTCAGTCCGTTTCCTTCCTGCTTTGCATCCTGCCCCTGCTGCCTTCAGGAAGTGAAATGCAGGAATACGTTGGTTTAAGCTCTTCTTATTCGTATGTAACGTGTCCGGAAGGCACAGATTTGTCATGTTTTTTTTTTATTAGGGTTTAATAAAAATAAAAAAAAGGAATTTCCTTCGGACTCGGCTCCATGTGAGGCCACATTTTTCTCATGAGACGGTTTTCTCAAGTGTTATCTGACACTGAATGGCGGCTCAGATTCCTGCCAGCAGCGGCGTCCCGCTCAGCTTTTCGTCAGTTCTAGGTCACAGAAGGTTTCAGGGTGTGATCCGTTGCGTTCATGGCAAGGTTTAGATAAGACCCTATAATTTTTTTTGCAGTGACCACATTTCCACATACGGAGAGTCTGTTCACACGTACTGTAGACTTTGAAATCCATGAGGGATGACTGTGTGTGTTTATGGCTCTATGTTTGTCGTTTATAGTCAGGTCAAAGGACAACCATAAGGCTTCTGTGACGGTTCCTAACCCGGCGGTGCCTTGGATTGGCAAACCAAACGGGTCGGTTTCAAGAAAAGGGAACCAGTGCAAACACAAAACCGAGCTTTTATGGAGCCAAAGCAAAAAAAAAAATGTCTTAGACTAATAGAAATATTCGTGATTCTGTTGAAAGGTATTTATAGCTAGTGTTTGAACTGCGGTAGATGAGGCATTGATTGGATAAGCTGATTAGTTTAGTGTTCAGCTGGTCAGAGGAGACCAGCCCAAAGATGATTTCTGCCATGTTGATAAAACTGCCACCTCAAAACTTTTAAAGGGCTTCGCATTTTATCACTTCGGATGAGATGATTGTTTACGTGCAAGTAAACAATCATCAGGGAAGACCTTTTTCATTTGGCTGCATTTGTTCAGTGTGTGATAAGTGACATCTGATGCAAACTGTTGTTTAACTAAACAAAATATGGATTGCTGGATTGCTGCTGTCTTTAAACACTATTGTACAATATTTGCAATAAATAGGTTTT